>NC_056733.1:800497043-800672043 GCF_019279795.1 Protopterus annectens | reverse complement strand
CTGTTCACAGCCCCTGCAGTCTTTTCAAAGAAGCTTACTGAGTTGAGGAGGGAGTATCTGCCCTTCACAAAGACAATGGATTGGGATCTAGATCAGTTAAGTTGTTTATGTCTGTATGAATGAGTTCTGCTATGATATGTTCCATGGCTTTGCATATGAGGCTGGAGAGGTTAATGGGTCTATAATTACCTTTGCCTGTATAGGGGCCACACTTATCTAGGGGATTCACAGTGGCTGTTCTCCAGGCATCAGGAGCAAATCTTGTCAATAGGGTCAAGCTGAACTGTTTCAGTAAAGGCTCATATAGTACATACTTAGCACTAATCATGCCGCCTGGTATGTTGTCAGGTCACATGAAGTATTATTTTTAACCATTGATCGGAAATCTAAGCTGCTTTCCAAGGTGATTACAGGGGAATCTAAATTCTCAGGGATAGTGAGAGCACCAATGGGGACAGGCTGGGTTAAGTTAGCACTAAATCTCTCCGACGATATATTAGCTATGTCCTGTATTTTCATTTTTTTTTAATGATTCGGGACTTGGAGCTTGGCATTGTCAGTTTCAACATTCCAATCAGGAGCCTTAAAAGTCCATAGATATGATAGTAAAAGTCTGGTACAAAAAAGTTCATAGATTCTTACTAAGTTTTATGGCTGAAGAGACCATTGAAACACTCAATCTCCTAACTGTAAGAAATTAACAATTCCCCAGCAAAGTAGCTTTTTTCTACATATTTCAGGTCAAAACTTCCAATCACCCATCCTGTCATCCAGGCCATACAGCTAAACTATCTACAATTTTGCAGAAAGTTCCTGATTTTTACTTTTTTTACCCTTCCCTTTGTAAAATTCTTGAATTTCTGGTAAATCACTGAAGGATTACAGTCTGTCAGTAATGCCAGGTAGAGTTCCATGCTTCTTATTGTTTAGAACATTATTGCTGATGCAGAACTTGATGTTCTATTAGCTTTTTAAGTTAATTAAAGTAATATTTAAAAATTGTCCGGGATTTTGGTAGTCAATCCCCTATTATTTTTGTCTTTATCCACAATTCTGGAGCAAAGAAGTTGAGAAGTATGATCCAGACTGGTTTTCCAAATTGCTGAGGAAGTATTGTGATCAATGTGTAGACGCAGACTATTCTAGAAATTGGGGATATTTCAGCTTAGCCATACATCACACCATCTGGTACTATTGATATAGAAGGACAGGTTTAGGTCTGTAGAGCAAATGTTTGTTTTACCTGGTTCTGTTTAGGTACATGGGTTCAAAGACTGCTGGGTCCTTCATATCACAGAAGGCTAAGCAGATACATGTCTGCCCAACATTAAGTAGAAGGACATGACATTAAATCTACCTGAGTAGCTAAATGTAAGAGACATAGGATCTTTTTGGTGAGGAGCTGTGGAAGTTGGTTTACTATCATATGAAAGAAATGCATTCCTTCGAGTGATCATAACATCGAACTAAAATGTCAAAATTTAAAACATTTAACCTCCCAAATGCTGAACATGGTAAAGCTGGTTTTCAACATTCAATATTTCTGAGAGATGAGAGTGAAAACCCATTTGCCGTCCAGGAAGTAGAACAAGACCATTTCGACATTGTAGATTTGGCAAAAACTAAATTGACATTATAAAACTTTGAAATTATATGTTTGATCAAGTGTAAGCTGAACAAATGCATTTCTGCCATTTGATAGTAAACCATTGAAGCCTCTCAAGTTGGATAAGTGCTTAGTAAGGCACTTGCTAAAGAGGGCATTATATTAATTTATGGGCCTAATAAATAAAGAGTAAAATGAGACTATACCTTCTATGGGCATTGAGTAGATACCATGCTGGATTAATTGTGCATGGGAGAAGGTTTGCCTAACCACCATGGAGACATGGTTGTTGTAGTCTATTATCAACATAGGTATCAAAGTCACTAATGACTGCATTTGATTTAAGACGAATGTTATTGATATGGTAAATGGTACTGATGTCAGATATACTGAATAAATTATTTTGCATTTCTTGGTGGTGAAGTTAAGCCCATGATTAATGCATACATTTTTTGCTTGGTCTAGATGTTGCTGGGCTGTTAATTTGAGTATCAGAATGAGATCTGATAATAGTTCTAAGTTTTCAGTCATTGGCAAATGTGGTTAGTCATGTTTTCAATCATCAGCAAATGTGATTAGCCATAGTCCCTTGATACTGTGTTATTAAAGTAATGTGCAGACTCAGCAAAGTGTTTTAATTTTATAGTAAACTAAGGATTGAATCCCGCTGCCTCACTTCAGATTCTGCATAAACATGAATATGCACAGAGGTGTTCATATAAAGATATTAGATTCCTTGTATGGTATAGATTGCATTAACAGAATTCATCAACTTGTATCAAAAGCCAGACACTAAAAGTGAATACTCCTTTACAAAGCTATTCATCATTTATATGTGATGTGCAGAAGACCTTGAATTAGAACATATGCTGCAAGCATCCAATAGATGCCGAATGATCTATACAGGAGGAAGGTAGTCTGGGATCTCTGTTGTGACCACAACCAGATACCCTTAAAATGCAGTATCCTAGGTTACGCCATTCAATACATTTTGGCATGGCTATGTATTTTAGCAGCTTGACAAAGAGTTACAAAGCAGTACATTGGTTGATACTAATATTATACCTGGAGAACCATAGAGCAGCTTTGCCATTATTATTCTTAGGTGATGAAAATAGACAAGTTCCATCTAGACAAAAGGTCATTCACAACAATATCAGCCATGTGCTTGTGGTTACTCAAGATAATGGCTTAGAAAACTATTGAGTGAGTAGGTATTGTTTATCTTACAGTGGAGGATTAGACCTTTGGATTGGCTATTTGTTAAACTTTCAGTACCTTCACTGGTATATGCAATAACAGATAATATGTATTGTTATAAAGAAGATTTTATCCAGATATTCAAACAAATCTTTGATTATTTAGATAAAAAAGGATCAAAACTTGAAGCTTCTCATCGCAGAGGACTACCAAAACTGAGCCTGTGACTGTATCATGTCCAGAGCTAAAAGACAGGGTAGTGCCCAAATAATTTTTAACAGTTACATGTAGGAAATTGGGTACAGGATATATGAACAATTTTTCACCTGAGTAAAGAAAATTACACACTCACAGCCCCTTGCAGAAACACCACTTCCAAGCTAAGTTATCAGATGGTGTCAGACTCTTCAGTTAAATGTATTTATTTATTTATTTATTATTTATTTTACATCTATTTAACAAAATAGTCTGATTGGAAGCAAGTCCTTTTCAGCAGAGGCCCAGGGAGAAAAGCTCAACATGCAGGACAAAGATTACATAACATTACATATGACAATAAATAGTCCTAATATATAAAACAAAATGACATACAGCAGACCAGGTCATCAACTTTAATAGCAGAATATTCCCTTCCAGGAGTCCAGGAGTTGACTATTTTATTTATTTTACCAGTGTTTTGTTGTTGCTAGTCCTAATATATAACACTAAATATATATGTAAATTAAATTACAAGAAAGCAGTTATAAGACTATAGACATATATGCCAGTTAAAGACACAGATTACATTGCTGGCACTGTGTTAACATGGATTCACTTTAGAATTTCGAATACCCAAAACTTCAAATTTCATATGGTGGAGACCATATGATCGAAGTTTTAGAACTTTGAAACTCTGAAATAAATGTAAAAGGAACATAAAACCATGTTCCACAATGTTTTTGGCAGGGAGCAAGCCCCCCTGCACCCCCCACACCCCCTGCTATTTAAATATACCAACTCTGAGATCACACCACAGCAAGAAAAAGGGAGAATTTCCCATTCCGCATTGTATGCAGATCTCCATTCAGAATTTTGAAGTTCTAAAACTTCGATTATATGGTCTCAACCATATGAAATTTGAGGTTTTGGGAATTCAAAATTCTGAAGGGAACCCATTAACACACATCGTAATGCTGGAGAAAATACAAATTTATTGAATAAGTAATTCATTTAAGTTACACATTCACTATATGAGAGACTTCGTGCTCTAAGCAGATACAGTGTAAAGTAAACTGAGTCCTTATAAATTTACTTGAGAATAACAGGCCTAGCCACAGATTTCCCAACAAATCTTTGGGGAATTTTAAATGTGGCATGTGTAAGCAATGTTCACATATTATTTCTACTGGTGGAAAATTTCAATTTGGGCATATGAGATTTTTTGTACAAGGACACTATAAGTGTCAGTTGAAAAATGTGATTTATATGGCTAAATGTTTGCAATGTCCAGTCTTCTATACAGGTAAGACCTCTAGACAGCTACGTGAAAGGATTTATGAACATCTATCAGACATCAAAAAAGATAGATTGACCAATGCCCTCTGCAAACATGTTAGAGAATATACTAACCATAAATTTGAATTTTGTATTATACAACAGATGTTATTGGATATACAGGGTAGGGCTTTACTTGAACATTTAGATTTATGTGAATTAAAGTGGCAACTACATCTAAATGCCATTACCTATCCAGGCTCAAAGGAATATGTTAGTATTAATTGTGTGATAAAACTTAGGCATTTGAAGGGTTAAACCATCTTGCTGGTTATTTGCTTGATTATTTACTTGATTATTTTATTATTTGATTGTTAATTTAATTGGGTGTGATGTTTTTTAACTGTGCAATTTGAGAGAGTTTTTTAGTTCTGAAGCAGTCCCAAAGCACTGTTGGGATGAAAGCATTGAACGTTTCATTGTTCCTTTAAGTATTTTTATTTGGATACAATAAATTATTTTTGGAACTTTATCATTGTCCTTGCTACTTGGTTGCTTCCATGAGGTATTGTTGGTTTGTTCTTTCTTGGTTACTATACCTCCAAAATAGAATCAGGCAGGGTAGAGGACTGACTGAAACATACCTCTAACTCAAAAATGGAAAAAAACCTGCATAATGAATCCTGACATGAGAATAGGGACATACCTCCAAAGTAGAATAATAAACAGGGATGAAAAAAAAATTTACATCAAGCATGAAAACACAAAAACAGGATACATCAAGAGCATGAATGAAATAGAAATACTTCAAAAGGTGCATCGTGTGCAGAGGTAAATCAAGCTGAAAACTGAGAAAGATCTCCAAAATAGCTACATCATGTGCATGGGTAATTCAGACCTGAAAATATTGGCAGACCACCAGAAATAACACATTTTTCTTGTTTTCTTGTTCCTTCACTGTATAGTAGCACATTGTTTATATCTGTGTCTTTGATTCACTTTAGAAACTAGCATCTTAGCCAATCTTTTCTTACCATATTTCTATTTTAGGTTGCTTCAAGCTGCATTTTGGGTTCTTCTATTACAAAACTCAAGGCATTGCATGTCTAAGACAGAACCCCTTGAGTACAACATTCTACTTTTGTTTTTTGACTTGCAAAAGGCATGTAAAGTAGCAAATGAAAGATAAATCTGCTGTATGTCTTTATTGTTATTTGGTACTAATTTAGCAGTCCCTGTAAAATACTTGTTAGCAAGGCTTGCATCTTCTTCTCAATTAATTGTTTGTAAAAGCAACTGCAGCAGTTCAGGCTAAAAAATATAAATTGTCCAATTGTCAAGCTTTTCTCCCCAGGCCTCTGCTGTAAATGGACCTAGTCCAGTCGGACTTTCCCGGTAAACAAATGTAAAATAAATAAAAATAAAATAAAAGTAAAGGAAATGTCCATGACTGCCCCCTCCTCCCAATGTAATAGTTTATCTATTGTTAACCAATTAAATTTGGGCTAAGGATGAGTTTGTATGGCTCCAACTAGTAAATAAGCATTTTTAGTCCATAATTACCAATGTACATGATTTTAAATGGGTCTCTTTACCATTACATATGCTAAAATTGCCTGCATAGACCGTGATTGTTTATTTATTTCTGCCTGCTTCACTTCCCTCCCACCCCAATTCCCCAGCCACCTCCAGACCCTTAGATTTATTCCCTCTTAACTCTTCCTACAATTTAATAAATATTACCCACCACTTAAAGACATACACATTACAAACTCTCTTCCAATTTCTATCCTTTGTCAGCTCCTGTTGCAGCCCATTCCAGAAACTTAAAACTTTCTTTACAAACACTTTCTTTGCAGACATTCTCAACCCCTTTTTTCCAAATACACTCCTGCTTACCAACACCTTTATCCATCCATTTACACACACACACACACACACACACACACACACACACACACACACACACACACACACACACACACACACACACACACACACACACACACACACACACACACACACACACACACACATACACACACACTTATTTGCAGGTTATAGTGTGTATATATATATATATATATATATATATATATATATATATATATATATATATATATATATATATATATATATATATATAGACATAGATATATATAGATAGATAGATATATGGGATCCGGACACATGCTCGACTAGCATATGTCTGAATCACAAAACATTGAACACACATACACGAAAGTGCTTAACATCGACAAGCGCTTCCGTGTATGTGTGCCTGTTTCGTAGATTGGACTACAGTGCGAGTAAGGGAAATTCCCTTTTCCCCACTGTAGTGAGATCTCAGAGTGAGAATAATAAAGTAGGGGGGGGGTGCAGGGGGGTGAAGCCTCCCTGCAGAAACGTAGATTTTTTTTTTGAACTACACATACACGGAAGCACTTTTCGATGTTAAGCGCTTTCAAGTATGTGTGTTCGATGTTTTGTGATTCGGACATATGCTAGTCGAGCATGTGTCCTAGACCCATAATTATATATAGATATAGATATAGGTACATTTTTCAGCACATACATAGACACACAAGCACATGCAAATACATACCAATACCAAAAAAGCACTTTTTCTACTCATATAACTACTTATTACTACTACTTTGGACTACTATCATTCTCATCAATACATATTTTTGGTCTCCTCCCGCATCTATACACTACTCACATCTTCACCTCTCCCTACCCACAAACTTATACCATACAGCTTTCTGCCCATAACTTAATCATTCTCTACTACCTTAGCTTTATGCATACTACCCTGCAGAAATCTGCCCAGCCTTTACTACACCTCTTTCTCTCCATTTCTCATAGCACTCCTTTCATTAATATACTACCCGCCCATCATCTTACCAAACCTCTACCCACCATGTAAACTCTAACCATCTCAACTCACAATGACAGTAAGTTAACTGCTACTGCTTTGTACACTCAGAACACTAGCTCACTTCACTAACATGATATTCCTACATCATATCCCAACTCCATCACAAACGCACATACATTACATCACAAAATCCTCTTTTCCTTCCTTTCTATCTCTCCTTGTCTGTACCAACATGCATGCTTAGATGTGGTCTCTTACAGATTTATTACAGTTAAGAATAACACTTTATCAGCAGTACTGAAAGTCAGATACAAATACAAATGTCTCCATACCTTTACTCACCCCACCTCCATCCTGAAACTTAGCGGAGATACTCACCCTAACCCAGGACTCATACAAAAGCAGCCCACCATGGCCATCCCATTACTTTCTAATGTTCCTAACACAATTTCCCCATCAGGTACTGAAACTACTCTCATTGTTTTCAACATTAACCTCAGAAGCATCTGCACCACAATTCATGATATCCATGCATGCCTAGACTTTTACCCCCCAGATAAATTAATCACTACTGAAAGAGTCCATTGCCAATCAGTTCAGCCTGCATTTTATCCAGACAGTTCTATCACTGATTAATGAGCATCCCACTTCACCCATCCAAATTCCATATGTTCTCAAAAGCAACACACTCCCAGGGATTCAATGAACTCCATATAGGCTTCAGGCAAAGCCTACATGGAGTTTATGTGTTTGTGCAATGACCAGCAGTGCTGATTGCAGATGCATGTCACGCATTGTGCATACATGAATACAAGTGAGGCTTTGTGACCATCAAGAGAGTGGCAAGCCGGGAAACCATGCAGAGGAACACAACACAGAAGGAACATGCATAAAAGTTTGCCTATGGGCAAACTTGTTTTGCAAGATTGTGCCACAATGATTACCAAGGTTGAAATTACTGCAGTTGCTGCAGTGCAGTGTATACTACAAGTTTTTGCATAATGAAATATTGAATGCTGGGGTGATCGGCAAGTTCAAATACAATGCAACATTAATACACTAGGCAGGGAAAGTGGTCTGATTAAAATGGCCACAAACATAAATGATATGAATGAAGAAAGAGGTAGAGGGCATGTAAAATATGGCAAAGTATACAAGATCGGCTATGTCAATGTATGTATACTTCCAAGCCATGGCAGTAGCATAACATTACCCACATATACAGATAGCATAGTATGTACTGCTGTTTATACCTCCTGTGAGAGTATATTCATATTTAGCATGTGATAGTATATATATGTGACAGTTATACAAGGGTACATGTCAATGTCGATGAATGGTTGTGACATAAACATTACTGACATGCTCACTGGAGAGGACATTTAGCAAGGAAGTCATATCCATTAAGGGGTATGTGCATGTTGTAAAAATCTGCAAAATTACTTGCTTGAATACGATTGAAATGTTGCATACCTCACAAACATCTATGGAGAAATATGCAACAGACTCACGGACAACTGCTGATAGAAGAAGGTACAATCAGAAACAATTCTAAAATATTAAATGTATTAATCTGTGATATTGCTACAATATGGGAGTTTAAATTATTATGCATCTTCTGTAAGAACAGACATGTACAACTATAATGATTGCCCATATTCTAAAAGGGGAAGTCACCAAAATGTTTCCAAAAATGAACAGTCTTTGGAGGGGTGAAGTGAGACAGTGTTACCCCTGGAGTTGAATTTACAGGCAATCCTGGCCATTCGAGAGGTTTGCACGACACATAAGCCACACGTCACACATGCAAGAATCAACCCCTATGCCAACAATGTTGTCAATGATCTCTGTATTTACTGTGTGCAACACAGAAATACATATCACATATGCATCTTGTACAACACATTGATGGGAAATCTGCACTGTTAATTCCTAATAGATATGTATAGCAAAGACTAGTTCTTTATGGTCAACAAGATGTGTGCAAGCTCACTGTGCCAAATGTAATGCACTTGACTAAAGCATTCCTGGTTGACATAGGTATTGTCCATAATGTTAACAACACCTACAAACAAGACACTAGTATAAGTGGATTCCTTATGTACAA
This sequence comes from Protopterus annectens, assembly GCF_019279795.1. NCBI lineage: Eukaryota > Metazoa > Chordata > Ceratodontiformes > Protopteridae > Protopterus > Protopterus annectens. Next base: position 800,662,776 of record NC_056733.1, on the reverse strand, counting down.
CTGGATATTGCATGCATGTGCCACATGTAATAGGAAGGGATATTGTCTGAAGCATCTGCAATTGAAGAATGAATTAAGAATTGGTGTGTCATAATGAGTGCCACGCCATTATGTGAGACAGATGACAATGCATCAACTATGGCCTTGTGGATAGAAACTACAGCAGTGCAAAGTCTAGCATCAATTAGCAAGGAAGCTGTCACTGTGATACTGTTCACATTCCAAACAATGCATGGAGCACACTGTATAAGCATATTTCAAACCTCAAGACATGTGCCACATGATCACTGTCCCCCTGACATTGCCAGTAAAAATGTTATACTGGCATGAAATCCTGACATGCCTGCATATGTGTTCATGCAAACTATCAAGTGGAACTACTGATGTGATGTACTGGTACATCTGTGATGCTGTACAGTCACACTACAACTATATGCAGGATGCAACTGGAATTCATAGCTTCATAGCTTCATAGGATATTATTAGGCTAATGTTCCAAGATGACATAAAATCCTAGCCATATCAAACATACGTTTCATAATTTTAAATAGCTATGTGAACAAAGATCACACAGTTATGAGCCTATGATATGTTTTCTAAGACTAGCCGCCTCTATCCATGAGGGCCATGGACACAACACCAAGAGTACAATTGACATTAACCATCCGTTGATGTAGCTTGCACTTGAATAGTGTCAGAAAAGGCCTTTGCTTTACATGAACGGGAAGCTTGTTCCACAGAAGGTGTAGCATCTGAAAGACATTTCTATCTCTCTAGCGTGATTTATTATGTCAGAGGCTAGTTTAACATCCTTAGAATGAGTGACCCTCATGCAGTTTGCTTTTAACAATGTGTAACATTTCCATCAGGACCTGATTGTAGAATGCCCTGTAGAGTGACACATATCAGCCATTAGTTGACTGGTGGGGACACAACACATAATATGCCTTTCAGTCTTTCCACATAGTGCTTATAGTTTACATCCTGTATCTTCATTATGCAAAATCTCCACTGTTGCTCCAGCTACTGCAGATGTGTGGTGAGTTACATGCAAAAGGGTGCATTGCTCTCAATTATTGTTGGGATGAGGGTTGAGCACAATGGAATTATAATGTCCTTTGATCTGGATAACATGCCCATAATTATGAGTAGTGTCACATAGAAGGGATTTGTCACCACTGTAGACACACAGTGGTCAAACTTCCAATTATTACCTACCCGAGTACCCAGATCATGTGCCACTGGGTCCACTGATTTGGTGCACTGTCTATAGTGTAATTAGTCTGGGCATTTGCTTTACAAAATGGAATAATTATGCTCTTTTTTATTATTTGTACATATTAGTATGACCCTATGGCTCCGGCACCAATCATATGTGTGAGTTAATACTTTCTGCAGTATATCAACACTTTTATTGGATTCAAGGATTGTTCAAAATTTGCAGTCATTTATTTATTATTTATTTTATTTATTTCCAGTTTGATGACCAGGGAAGTCCACTGGCCCAGGCAGAGTCCAATTGCAGTGGAGGCCCAGGGAGAAAAGCTCCAATAGAGTATAACATAAGTACAGTATGGAATAAATTTCCAAATTTGTTTGGACAAAAGCTGTTTGTTTGCCTTGACTTCTGTGAATTAAATACTAAACAGCAAAGGACCTAGTAGAGAACCCTTTGGTACTGGACTGTTCAGTGGCCTCTTGCTAATGGTGAATTCACAGACTTTGACAGTATGTGTCCTGCTGATGATCCATTGTGCTATACACTTGGTAATGTAATAGTTTATGGTCAGTTGAGACAGAGTTTCTGTAATACCTGAGTGTGGAATTGTATCACATGCCTTGGCCAGGTCAAGTTAGGTGGGATGCACATTCTATCCCTTTCCCATGGCCTTGGTGACCTTTCTTGAAGAAGTTAACAAGATTTAATAGACATGATCTAGCCTTACAAATAAAAAAAAAATGGGTTGGTTACGCAGTCAGGAGATTACCTATGTCCTTGTTGATAAGGGCCATAATGATTATTTTCAATGACTTATAGATGAGGCTGGTCAGACTTATGAGTCTATAACTACCTGTGTTTGGTGATGCCCCCCCTTGTTCAGACAGATGACCTTTGATGTCTACCATTTTGCTAGAAAATAGCCTGGAGGCTGTGGGTAACTAGGAATCCAACAGTGTCTGCTAGGTCATGTTTTAATTTATTTGTAAGGCAACCTGGGATGTTGTCAGGCTTGTTAATGCAGTGTTTTTAGTCAGAGAGAGTACACAGATGAGCTTCTCTCTTGAGAAAATATACTGAGTAATGTTTGTATGTATACCTTGGGTAATGAGCAGTGGGGTCAGGGGTGATGTTTGATCTAAATCTGTCAGCTAGCAGGTTGTTTATTGCCTCCAACTGAGTATTGGTAGTGTCATCCACAACCATGTGTCTGCATAGTTGTGTATTTCCATTAAAATCTTGTAACAAAAGATTTGTGATGGTGCCAAATACTGCCTTGGGTATGTATCACATGACACACAGTTTTACAACCCTACTTAGTTCATGTCATTACATCAGTTGCACATCATATGCCTATATGTTTATCATTGAAAAGGGATATGTGCGAGGGCTCGGATACCATATATGGGCACATTATAAATGAGGTTGATGTGGTTCACACAGAACAGTTAATGACACAAATGCTGACAGTCACACAATGCTGCTGGGACACACCTCAATAAACCTTGTGAATAATAACACAATTGTACATACAGTGAATTCCCAAAGGTTGCAAGTGAATCTGACATGGTTATATGTTTGTGTATATAACAGCATTGCAATGTTTGGATGAAACAAGGCATATGTCCCCATGTAATCAGTATGATGTAACATTGCTGTATGTCACATAACATTTCATGATGGCAGGTATATGCATGCACATGTGCTGTACTGCAAGTATCACTGTGATGGTTGAATGAGAACTGTGTATAATGTTAATGTAAGAAAGAACAAACCAATCTTCCACAAACGCAAGTAGTTTAATGTTGAACAAAGCTTTCAGACAAAACAGTCCTTCATCAGTGCTTTCAAAACAGTTAATTCTCCCTATCATTAAATACACATTTCAAAATGATCATCTGACACTGCCATCCTATCATCATAACGTATCTAATTAGACATTTAAATGAACTTCCCCATTCCTATTTAAAAACATATATTCGCATCACAATTACTAATATAAAAATACTTTGTAAGAAAAATGCATACTATCTACTAGTAAAATTTATATTAAAAAATATATATATATATATATATATATCTATATATATATATATATATATATATATATATATATATATATATATATAACATGTATAAAAGTGTACATCATCATGTAATTGTTTTGTTTGTTGTTTCATTTTCAATACTGGCTTTAACGTAACTTGTTTATTCAAACCTGCATATGAATAATCCACTCAAATTCCTGCATATCCAATGCATTAATAATATCTCCTCTTCTAATACTAAGTCTTATATATTCAATAACTCTAAACACAAATTGATGTGACATACCCTGATCCTGTATATGTTTCGCTAAAGAATTAGTTTAAATTTTTCTGCATATATCGGATTTGTGCTCTACAATTCTATCACATAGTCTTCTAGATGATTTACCTACGTAGAATGCTGGGCATACATTACAAGTTGCCAAGTAGACCACCAAAGTTGTATTATATGTGGCCATACAATTGAGCACATACTTCCTAATATTAACAGGATGTACAAATTCATTTAATTTACATATATTTGCACAGCAAGAACAGTTATGACATGGAACAGTTCCTTTTGTCCTGAGTTCCAAACTTTTGTGTTTATTCAAAGAAAAATCTTTGTAACATAAACGCTGTTTCAAATTATTACAATTTTTATAACTAAATAGGGGTACATTAGGTAGCCATTTTTCATGACCTGGGATAGATTTAAGCATATACCAATTTTCCTTAGTAACACCTTCAATATTTTCAGTAGCTCTGCTATATATCATTGTATATCTTAATGGTTGTGTCTTATTAGGTACATCCCTATCATGAATATTAGGAATTTGTGCTGAGAAAAAAGGTTTCACTTGTTTTTCTCCAAGTGTCATAACATCTTCCCTAATATTAAGTAATTCATTAGCATCATAACCTCTCATTATGAAGTCATTAGTCATTTCATCCATTTATTTAACACATAAGCCCATTCTTGTATTCAGTCTACTGGCTGTCATATATTGACTTTTGGGAACACCCTTAAAAATATGCTTAGCATGCATGCTACTTTTATGGAGATATTTATTAGTATGTACATACTTCTTACAAATGCAGATATCCAATCCATTTCCAGTTAACATGATGTGCACATCTAAAAAATCTATAGATGAGTCTGACATACTCATTTGAAACTTCAAAAATTCAGTAGTCTGATTTAAAAACATAATGAAGTTCTTCAAATCTTCATTATTGCCTCCCCGAATCAAAAAAACATCATCAACAAAGCGCTTATAAAAAAGCACCGTTGTCTGCATAAATATTATTTCAATAGATGTTAACTTCCTCCCATTTGCTTAGAGTCAAATTAGCATAGGTGTTAGCAACAGCCATGCCCATCGCCACACCAGATATTTGATGGTAAATCAGTCCATTGAAAATAAAAATTTTATTTTCTAGGACCAATTCTAGAAGTTCATATAATGTGGCTACTTCTCTTATAGTATACTTCCCACATTCCATCAAAATTTCTCTCACCTGGTCAACACCATAGCCATTAGGAATCACTGTGAATAAAGAGTTTATATCCATTGTGACCAATAAAATATCCTTCATTAAATTTTTGTCCCACCACTCATACAATTTATGTCAAAAGTCACCTGTATCCCTAATGTAGCTTTTAACATTCATAAGGTGGGGACTCAATAAATTCTGCAAGTATGTCGACAAAGGTTCAGTTATCCACCCCTTACCAGAGACAATAGGTCTCATGGTTGGATTACAGATTGACCTATGTACCTTTGGCAAACCATACAGGACAGAAATAGTTGGACAAGTTACAGTAAAATAAATAAAGGTGTCCAAGTCTATGTCATGCATAAGTTGGAGGTCATAAATACACATATTTATTCTACTAATAATAGTATTCACGTCCTTCTCAGTAATATTTTTAAAAGTCTGTGTGTCAGAAATCAATTAATTCATAGCTTCAACATAAAAGGATGAATCCATTATAACAATACATCAACCCTTATCAGCCTCCTTTATAATAATATCCTTATTTTGTTGGAGCACTTTTAAGGAATCAGATTCCTCTTGTGTAAGATTATATCTTGTTTTAAAAGAATTCATTTCATACATCTGTCAAATTTGTTTTTCACATATATTACTGAAAGCATTTATTACAAGTTTGCCTATTTGGTATGAATGTACTAGTTCTTTTACAAGTATAAGACTTATCTACACTCGCATCTTTAAAAATACACTTTAAATTCATGTTTCTTACGAACATTTTAAAGTCAAAGTGTTTACCATGTTATCTGTTCCAGCTGTAACAAATTTTAAGCCTCATGATAACAATGAGATATCAGTACTAGTCAGGCTGCAACTAGACAAGTTCAGAACACTACATGTCTCAGTACTCATAGCATTTAATACATTGTCAAATTTCCCTCTCAGAAGTATCTCTTCACTTACTGCTTCAAGTCCTTCATGCTCCTTGTCACTAGTCCATTTCTGGGTCTCCCCCATGACCGTGAGCGCTCCCTGGAGGCATCCAGTCTCTGAACATGTACCTTTTCTGGTAACTTGATGTTTAAAGTCAGGGTTTGGTTTAAAAAAGAGGAATAAGTTGCCGTACTGGAATTTTTAGGCATATCCAAATGACTTGTTGCCCCAGCTGAGACATGTGATTCCGCGCCTGTATTACCATTCACAGTAACTTCTCTATTTTCTTGTGCTGGTGACATCATTCGCAATTCAAATAAATTACGGGATTCCATAGATGTTGATTCCTCAACCAATGGAGGTGTTAATGTACTCCAGTACAAGAACACATGCCTTAATAAGACAACAATATACACAGCATCATCTCATGTCAACAGTCCTCAAGATGGATGGATATTGCTACAGCTGTTATGGAAGGAACATGTAATAAAATGACAGTAGTGTCCACCAATACATTATCTCAAATCACAGACTGGAATGCAATGTTGTAGGGCTACTGTACATCCACAGCTCAATACAGCATATGTGGATGGCAGCAACATTAACATGTGCAATCTTCATAGGGTCATAGGACATTACTAGGTGAACAGCCAATAACACAGTAAATTCTAGCCATTATTATAGCATTTAAACCAACATCACCATATCTATATGATGGTAGATAGGGTTTTGTGCATATGTGTGCATGTCTGGGATTGTACTACACGATGCCTCTGTCCTATGTTACATGTGTACCACCCCATGACAGAATTAGTAATCACACATGCAGTGGTCTGCAAATGGCCAGAGGGTCCTGGAAGGGCTGTGCTTCATGATGTATGCATCTATGAGATGATGACATCATTCATGGTTCTGCAGGAAGCATGTCATGTTGATGGACAGAATTATGGTATCTTGGATTCATGGGGCTATGTTAAAGGTTCTCCTGAGTGAGATTCAAATGAAAATAGATTCAAAAGGTCATATGTTGGTAGTAATATGCCATCAACCACACACACAGCATTTGAATAAGGTCACATTGGAACATTTGACCTGAGAAGGTATACAAATTGGATTGTACATGATACAACAGTAGCACCACCATAGATGTCTGACTTTTTATTGGCACAGTACACTTTTAGAGGATTACAGCCTCAGTGTCTGGTGAGATGAAGATATTAGTAGAAGTGTCTCACATGCTGCTCTAAAATGATAAGAACTAACAACACAAACACAAACTGACTGCAGTGAAATTAGAACCCTTACCTAGCTATTTACACTAGCTACAGAACACAGTATTTAATGCAAGTACCACAGCACAAGTCTGAGTTTTATAGTATCAGACAACACTTTATAGTAGATGACAGCTTCACTGTCTGACAAGAAGAAGATTTCAGTAGGAATGTCTCGCATGCTGCTCTTAAATGGTCTCCAGAAGGAGAGTAACTAAACAGAAACACACACACAGGTTGACCCCAGTGAGATAAGAACCCCTATGTAGCTACAGAACATAATACTTAATGCAAGTCCCACAGCACAAGTCTGAATTTTATACTGTCTCAGAACAATTTATAGCAGATGACATCATCAGTGTATGTTTGGAAGAAGATGTTGGGAGGGAGTTATGAACTTGCTGTGAAGTCCTGTACATCTGTAAATCCTTATTCTCCATGAGTCTTGAGTGATGACAGTAGGACACATACTCCTGCTCTTCTGAATACACACATGCACAATTACACATACAGGCACACACACAATTTGTCTGTTGTGCAATGTGAACCCCTGCCTAACTATTTATTGCTGAAGAACACAGTAGTTAACATTTGCAGCATCAATGAAGTATGATTTTTTTTATTTGTATCGGTCTTTATAGAGGTTTACATAATCATTCTATGTTGTGGGTAACATACATTGTTATGATACTGGTGTATAAAGTGTTCACTTTGGATTTGTTTTTGCACTTGCAATGCACACTAATAATTTAAAAGGCAGCTTTTTAACCAAATGCAATAAGTTGTCATGAATGCATATTGCAGAACTGAGACTTACACATATCTGTTTCTCAATATGTTGTGTACATAACACACTCAGTCACACACACACACACACACACACACACACACACACACACACACACACACACACACACACACACACACACACACACACACACATATATTTTGTGGACAGCATGAATGCAAGTTGTGATGTATGAATGTTCGTTTTATGGTGAATTGATGTCCACAAAAGACATATATCAGGCAATCTCAATGACTAGTGTCAGTATAAATCTTTAACAAAATTAACAATGTAATTGTTCTCTTAGACCTATTAATAACATATCCATTTTCAAGTGCATAGTTGCAGGGCACACATGGCTCTGAGTAAATATGTGTTCAGTGACTAATAACTACATTCCCTGTTGTGTTTTAAGTGCTTTTTGATGGGAATGAAGAATAACTGGTAATAAACATAGTAATACATGCCAGACAGCTATTTACATAGAGCAAATGTTGGCAAAGTGTTTGCACATGCGAGGCGAACTTGAGAGGTACTTAGGCATGTATGCTATGGGGGAAATAGCTGACAGATACTATGGCATTCTTACTGTAGCTGATATCATACATGTTGTGTCATACCTTTTATGACATTAAGAACTACTGGAACTGCTGCCGTTACTTTCTCTGTTTGCATGGAGTTAAGCAATGAGCAAACATGGTTCTCTGCTTAAATGGGAACATAATAATATTTCTATTGGTTTGCCTTTCTTTACACAAACAGACTAAGTGTTGATGTGCATCCATCAGCACTTTGGACAGTACTGAGTGTAAGAATACACCTGCTGTCTAGCTTTCCCTTTGGCAACCAGTGTAAGAGCAGTGAGCTCATGTTCAGAGCACAAATAACACAGGGTTTGAATCCAGCTCAATTAACTTCTTTACACATGGTGTCAGGATGGCATTACATAGGTAAATGTGATAATTCCTGCAAATGTCAGAAACAATAACTACAGTGAAGTACCGTATAAAAAGTCAAGTGCTTTATTTCAACATTCCACATATGAATTTGCATTTTTCTACATTTAGCAGTCTAAATAGCTATCAAAGTAAATGTTTCAAAGTATTTCCTTTTGCTTGCATTAACTCTATGCTCCTTTAGCACAGTGAGTTTAAGCAGCATTGCATGAGAATAACCTGACTAGTGAGGCTGATGGCAAAAACTCACCAGGTTTTGCCATAGGATATGAAGAGCCATTCCAAACTCCATTCTAATGCAGAGGAGAAAACATGAAACCTTTATAAGGGGGCATTTCTGCCACATGTTAGGTGTAATTCTTTTTGTTTGACTGGATTAAAGATGTAAAAATGGGATAGATAGGAAAGTGGTAAAATAGCAGGCAAGCAGGGGGGAGAACAAATAGGAAACAATACAGGTCATTGCAGGAGGAAATTAGAAGAGAACCATAGCTAACCACTTCTTGTGAACATGGATAGAAGGCTGAAGGAATGTGGAGTGTCACCACAGCACATATGGGTGACAACAATGCAATTATGTTGCATAACCAATTCGACTGAATCAAGTGTGCCAAAAAAACACATATGCGAAGAGGAGAGCTACATATGGCACATTTTTTTTTTGTGTGGGACAAGTGCCCATTTTTTGATTTCAAAAAGAAGAGGGATGTTGGGGAAGGGACATAGGAATGTCAAGGTCAGGTAGGTAGGGTAGGTGAGGAAGCAGGTGCAGACAAACAGGACAAACAAGACACAAGCAGGGATGGTGATGAACACAGGAGATTGGGGGACATCATGATTGGTTATAGGCAGGGGACATTGAAGGCACATGTTCATCAAGCATGGGGACAGTGAGAATCTAGTCCTCACCATCAGAACTGTCATCACTATCTCCTTCATCATTTTCCTGCTAGATTGCTTGGCATTTGTTTTTTTCTGCATTCCCACAAGCAACTTCTCCAGATAGCCGAGACATGCAGCAATGCTACTTTTTAAGACATCACACACCATTACTGGAAGATCTTGGTGGGTGATGTAATCCACACCTCCACCAATACACCCGGAGCGTACCAATGCATCAGCTACCAGGTCAATGCTACCTGATGTTGATGGGCCAGGTAGTGCGATGGCAGAAGAGACAGTACTGCCTGGTTGTGTCCCAAATGTGCTGGATGTTGCTGCAGTAGCCGGTAGAGAGTTGGAAGGTTGAGCTGCAGATCAAAATTGTGTGATTACACACAAAAAAGAGAGATAAGGGCTAGAGTTATGGGGAAAAAAACAAATGATTAGAACCATTATATGTAACATACATTATTTATTACCATTAAATATACTTTTGTTATTATATTAGCTGTAGATCTTTCAAAATCAAAAATAGGGTTGTGAATTTTATCAAATAGTCCTTGCAATATGCTTATATTGCATATGTGCTTTAAAAGATAATACAGATTACATTAACAACATGTTATTTATGCCAATTTGAATGAAATTAATATTACATAATGATAATTTTGTAATTAGAATGTTTTGGTTACTAGTTGGAATTGGACCCACCAGATCTGAATGAAATATTACACTTGCCTCTTACATTTACTTTGAGCTACATAATAAAGCATGCCTGACTGATTTTACAGTTAAGATATGCATGCTTAAATTGTTAGTAATGTATAGAAGAGCAATAATTTTAATAAAATCATGTTAATTTATGCTGCATATATACCCCTTGCTTCTCTGAGTTTTTCCAATTGTTCAGCATGTGCCTCCTTGTTTGCTGAAACCTCCTGAGCAGCTGGAGAATAAAGAAGGAATGAAAAAGAGACATGAAAACATTATGCATGCCAGTCCTGGCTATCTACAGTTTTCTATATCAGTAAAAGTATCTTTATCTGTATAGTTACACAACTGTGGGATCTCAGTAGTCCTAAACCCATCCAGCCACTGTTGAGTTGTGCCTACTTGCGCCATTGCAGGACATTATAATGACGCCTGCTTTGCTCCCCAGTGCATGGGATGCCAGTTGCACTGGAGACAGCCTTGGCTAGACTGTTCCAAGCTTCAGACTTACATTTAGACACAGTATAGCCCCCCTGCAGTAGCATATGGCTGTAGCTATTTATAAGAAGTGCAATGAATAATCTTGACTCCTCCATACCCCATCTTTGAGACCTAAATTGGGTGCCACCCTCCCTGCTCCTGCCATGTTTGCACAGGTCATCCAACAACAGTCAAAGTGATTTCTCAACAATTTGTGATAACAGGTTTTACAACCAGTGTGTAAACCTGCGCAACTATGCCAACCATGTTTGTGTGATTGCATGTGAAGAGCAACATTGCAAAAGAGAGAGAGGAAGGCAGCTTATGAAATAGGAAGGGTGGTATGACAGCTGGCATTAATTTATGGCTTGTCTTCTGCTATACCTGACAAACGTGTGTCCAATGGTCAACACTGACATGTTAAATGACTTTATGTATATAATCTGAAATGTGGGGGGATCAGTTTTATGACCAGATACATATTTTATTGGGCCTTACACACTGATAAAAGCAATTTGATGATGTTGTATTTAAACTTATGTTAAGTAGAAAATACATATCCTTCCACATAGGTGTTTTTCCCCATTGCCACAAAAGAAGTGTTTACATGGTCATTTGTTATATATACAGCTTCATGCTTTTTTAATTTCTCCAAGTCTTGTGGGTTTTGGGTCTATATGACAGTATCGAATGGACTAAATAGCGAATGCTATTTAGTCGATCCAATACTGTTGAAATGGCACAATAGCAACGTCACGGAACATCGAATTTTTTCCCAGGGAAAAAATTTGGTGGGCCATCTTCAGAACATTGCCATTTCCTCCATTATGGTGCAATCTTGGAGTTGGTATATTTAAGTAGGGGGGTGTGGGGCGTGAAGCCCCCCACTTAAATTTGTGTTTAAATTTTTTTTTTTTTTACGGAGCAGCAAATTTTTTCCCTGGGAAAAAAATTTGCTGTTCTGTTTGTTCGATATTTTGTTGTTTAGATATTATCAGTACGATGAAATAGGGTTCGCTATTTTCATCATACGATAATATAATATAGACACGTGGGTTTCTAATATCATGATGGGATTGGACTCCATTCCTAAGTCAAAACAAAGTTCATGAAATTAGCATTGTTTCAGTGTTTAATGTCAGACAGTACTGCTCATCACAGCACCTGCAATGTGCCCAGTAATGACTCCTTCTGCAGTTTGTATGGAGTTACATGTATTGGTAACATATCTAAATACAATTGTAAATTCTTTCTAATAAATCCTGTTGCTCCTACTACTATTGGAACTGTCTGGGTATCTTTCTTCCACATTGCTCTTGTTTCTACCTGCAGATCCTGATATTTTATGACTTTGTGTCTCTCTCTACGCAAGACACTGTAGTCACTGGGTGTGGCAATTTCAATGCTTAATGCTACTCTTGCCTTCTTTTCTTCGACCACTATATCCAGTTTTCTAGCATCTGTCTTTTGAACTGTTCGTAATGGATGATCCCATGTCATGCAGACTTCTTCATTTTTTATGATGCTTTGTGGCTCATGTTTCCAGTGTTTTTCGGCCACTTCAGTACCGTAATGTTTGCACAATCCCCATTGCAGCATTCTTGCCACATTATTATGCCTTTCAGTATACAGCCCTTCTGCCATTAGCATGTTGCAGCCAGCAACGAGGTGTGCAACTGTTTCCAATTCAGTTTTACAAAACCTACATTTGTCTGTTTCTCCCACATGTTCAATGGACTTTATAAAGCAACGTGTACTCAGCCCACTATCTTGGGCTGCCAATATTAACCTTTCAACTCTTGGTTTGAATTTGCTACTACTTAACCATTCCTGCATTCATTACTGATCAACATGAGGTTTTTCCACAAGTTTTCTATACTTGCAACTACATTTATGCTTTTTCCACATTTCTTGCTTTCTCATCTGATCCTTCACCTTATATTCTTTCTTTGGTTTTTGGAACATTCAGTTGCTGCCTGATTTTTATCAACTTCTGGTTTATTTCCATTCCTGCTTGACGCCAATAAGCTTCTGCTAGATTAAACAGAGAAGTCATCTTTGATTTATTCTCCTCATGTTTCAAAACTTTTACTAAATTTGGGTGTTGTGAGGTCAGCAGATATGTGTGGAATCCCAAGATTGCAGATCTATACATGTAATCAGTTTCATGGAGGCCCATCCCTCCTTTGGAACACAGAATATATAATCTTGGAATGCACTGATATTTACAAATCATTTGGTGAGCATTAAGCATCCTTCTTGTTTTCCTGTCTAATGTATCCAACATGATTTGGGGCCTGTCAATCACTCCAAAACTGTAAGTTAGGACAGGAAAAGTGAACTGGTTTATAGCTTGGATTTTGTTCCTAGATGTCAGTGCTGTTTTCAGGATTAAGGCATCTGAAGTATTTTTCACTAAGTTTTATTCACATTTGTTCATGTTTTACTGTCGATCCTTCATCAATTCCCAAATATTTATACACTCCTTCTTGCTCAAGTTCTTTTATATCACATTCTCGTCCCAAACTGATGTTTTCCTGGCGTTGCACTTTTCCTGCTTTAAAGGCTGCTTCTGCACATTTATAAATACACATTAAAGAGTGAGTGGTGCTACACTTTGGTTAACCATGTATGTATCTGACCTCACAATGTCCTGGTTTATGCATTCTCAGGTGTGATGCAGGAGTAATGTGTGACAATATACTGGAAATGTATGCAGTCGTATTACTTTCAGAGCTGATTTCTGAGTTCTGTGTCAGACCACACAGTGCATTCTGTTTCACAGCTATACTTGTGTTATGTGAGTTGAGTAGATGACTGACAGTGAAGTATGAAGTCCATCCCAGAGCAGAAAACAAAAATTATAATTACAGAATAATAATTGTTATGATAACCCAGTTACACATATAATTCATATGATATCATGTGTCTGCTCAATCAATGTGCTACATATTACCATTGCTATGTATAATTATTTTTATATTGTTATTTTTGATATAAATTACAAGAGAACACCATTTAATAAAATGGACTGTGCTGGATTAAAACACTGGTACACCTGTGTTATGGCCATGAACTTATACCTGTGGTGCCACAGGTAAAGGTAGACAGCAGATGTATTTTTTACACTTAGTACTGTCCAGAGTGCTTACCTCTGCACAGCACCACTTAGCATGTTTGCATGAAGGAAAGCAAAACAAGTAACAATGTTTCATTTTTGAAAGTAACAATGTTTATTTTTTGTCTACAACAATGAATCCTGTTTGTGCACAGGTGAGCAAAATGCAAATATTACAGGCATAAGCTAATATACGTAATTTTTGTAAAGAATGTTTCTGATCATTTATCAGTAAAAAATAAATATGGGACTTGAACCACAGTGTATCTATCTTATGTATTATGTGCTTTAACGTTTTTATAAGGGGTGGTATACACACAGTCGATTTGTAGGTGTAATTTATGCTGTCATAATCATCCTAGGTGCTGGCCACCATACAACGTTGCTAAGTGTGATTGTGCTTCCTATGGCAACTGACATTAATTTTTGAATATTTATGCATTTTGCCATGCATGCACTAAGCCATGTGTCTTGTAAATATTAATAATAGAAAATAAAAATAAAATAAAAAAAACAGTTTAACACGTTAAAGAATTATTGGATCTGAACTGTCATGCTAATAAAATTACAAAGCACAGTGGGAGTGTCTCATCTCTGTCTGAATAAGATACAACTCTGCAGTAGCAATCTAATCATAGGTTCATAGAACCATAGGAGGTTACTAGGCTAATGGCCCTGGGGGCCCTTACAAGCCTAACCAAGAGTTTACCTCAAGAAAAAAATAAACTTGTTCTAGTAGTAGTATTTTAAAATTAAGAAGTTTGCAGAGATGACAGGAATTAGTTGTGTACACAAGTTGGTGGATATTTTTATTGTTTCATTTTTATTTTTTTTATTATGTTTCTGTTATATAATGTCTTCATTGAACAGTTACAAAAGTTAAAAAGTGTCCCACTTGTTTTTTTTATGTTTTTAATTTTGTATTGAGTCTTGAGTATTTATTAGTACATGTAGCAATCAGTAGTTTGGTATGTTCCCTTTGATACATACTAGATTTCCTTGCATACATTTTTGATATATGTATATACAGTTTTTAATATATATTTATGTTTTGTATTTATATCGTGTTGCCACAGTATGTTTAGCCCAGTGGTATGATTTAATGTAAGCTGGTTTGTCCGAAAACAGTAACATTTTTGAAGGTGTATCCCTTTAATTAGTTCTTTGTATGAGTTACATTGTAAATGATTGGGTAGCCTGATTACCTGCTTGTTTAAAAGTTGTTTGTACTACTATATTTTACTTCTGAAGAAGTTTGCATGTCAGCAAACGAAAAGCGCTTTAAGTTTATATAATGAATCTCCAAGTGTTTCAGTACTCGGCAGCTGCAGTGGCAGTGTTTTCTTTTTATTTTTAGTTTTGTGTGCCGTCTTGGTTTCAGGTTTGTCATGGCATCTGGTTCGGCAGTCAGCCAGAGTCTTTTTACACCAGGAGAAGCACTGGAATTATTGGGAGTGGACTGTAACAATGAAGCCGTTAGTATTGATTTAATTAACTCAACGGCAACTAACAACTCGTTTGTGTCTTTATTTAATAAAATAGAGTCTATTTTCACCAGACTTGACTGGCTTGACAGGAACCAATGCAAAATCAGGGATTTAATTCCACCTTCATCTGCTGCTAGTCAGTTTCCTTGGTCCCTGGTGAGTAGTGGCAGCCTGGGGACTACTTCCACCCTTAATGTAGCATCGGTTACCAAAGGAGAACCAACACAACAGAGTTCGCAGGAAGCTGTTGCCTACAAGGTTTTAGTAGACAAAGTTTTGGCTGTTAACAGAGCAACAACGGATGTGCTGGGCCCCATTTTGTCCTTGTTGAATAACCAGCTACTGCCGGAGAATTCAAGGGGATAAGCAAGTATACAAGTTCAGGTACCAACTTGTGGGCGAGTGAGTTCCAGCAATGTACCAGACAATACTTTCGGATGTCCATCGTTATCAACATGGATTTAAGATGTTTTTTTCTTTTTCTTGTACATCATTTGCTAGTGAAGGAGGACAACCGATGGGTAGAGGTAACTCTACTGACTTTCCTGACATTGTAACTAAATTATAAACTTTTGACAGTCATCTTATTAAGCTTAAGAAATTGCAATTGGAAATTTCTTATTTCTGTGAATGTTTGGCATGGAAGGTAGTCCCGAAGGGTTTGCGTCACCAGTACCCTACAGGACTTGAAATTAATTCTGATTTTCACAAAGAACGTATTGTTTTGTTTGACCGGCAGGGCTTTGAGTTGCTAGAGCTCATGGTCAAACATTATACCATATGGATTGACAGTTTATCTAAGACAGTAGTTGAACTGGATAATAGTATCAAGGCTGACCTTGAGATTTTACGATACAAATTTGAATACAGTCGAGTATTCTCAAGTATTGATCATTTTATGCTGGAACTTAAAGCCAATAAGATTAAAAAATTAGAGCGTTAGTGTAAGGCGTATAACCAAGGTGCAGCATATCCAGTTCCTTCTGCAGCACAAGTTTGGCAGAAAAGCCATGCCCCTATTCAACATCAGAGTAGTGACTCATGTTTAAATGTTGACAGTAGTACCAACAGTAATCAGCTTAACCAGAACGTTAACAACGACGGGGTTTGTTATGTTAATACTCATATGGATGCCTCTAATAGAACTGGTGACAATATTAATTCTACTGGTTTTGCTGAAGTTCGGAGGAGTGAGAGACTACAAAATTGTCCTTGGGGGCAATATAATAATGGTCAAAATAGCAATAACCAAATTAACCAAAATCAAAATCAGAATTTTCGGCAAGCCAATTATACAGGAGCGAGGCCGAAGCAACAGAAGAATTTCCAATCGAACAAAGGCAAATCGAAATTCAACAAACGCAAGACTTAATTTATCCAGTTTGCCTTATTGAAGTATATCCTAGTCCAGTTGCATTTCACAGATTAGGTGGTACATCTCAAGAATCAACACTGACTTTGATAGACACCCACCTTCCGATTGTTTCAGACACAGTCGGCCCTGTTATTGTTACCAACAAAGACGGAGACTTTAAAGTTTATCATTTTTCTTCAGTGTTTATTTCTCCTGAAATAGTGGATTTTCTAGCAAAGGGACATACATATGTCCCTTTTTAGCAGCTGGACTTGGTTAAAACTGTTACTGATATTAAAACCTTCACTAGGAAGTTGAATCTTCATTTGATGTTTGGGGATGTTATGAATGTATCAGGTGTGGGTAAATTTCATATACCCAGTACATTTAATCCACCATTACATCCAGTTTTACAAATTTTTGAACAACTTTGTGAACTGGACATTAGACAAGTAGTTAGAAGTGGTCTTAGAGAAAAATCTTTACCTAATGCAGTTAAGGACGAATGTGAGTACCTAGAGTACATTAAGTCACAGGACATTTGTGCATGTAAACCAGATAAAGGAGGAGGTTTAGTAGTATTTGACAACAGCAACTACACTGAATGTATGAAAATGTTATTGGCCAATAGTGCATATGAATTAAGTTCACGTTCGGAGGTCAATAAAGCTTATTGCCTCATTAAAAACTGTATTAATGATATGTACATAGAAGGTAGGATTGAACAGAATTTATTCAATTATATGTCAACATCCTATCCAAAATTTCAATACCTTTTCGGTATTCCTAAAATTCATAAGGACCTACTAAATCCACCTATGAGACCCCTAGTTGATGGTCGTGATTCACCTACATATTCTTGTGCCAAGGTAGTTGATGTTATTCTCCAGAAGTATTTGGTCTTTGAGAACCAAATATGCAAGGATTCTTGGTCCTTTTTGGGAAAAATTGACAACTTGCAGTACAGTGAGAATTACAATTTTCTCACCGTTGATGTGAAAGAACTTTATACTTGTATCCCCCACGACTGAGGTATAGAGTGGGTGGGTTTTATGTTAAACAAACATGGAGCTTCAGTAGCTGAAATTTCCCTGGTGACAGAATTACTCAACCTTATATTATCAAACAATTTTTTTATGTTTGACAATGATTTTTATTTGCAAAAAGTAGGGGTTGCTATGGACTCTCCGTGTGGAGCCAGCATAACAAATTTAGTAATAGCTTATTGGGAAACCAAATTTGTATTTAAAAATGACAATTTTAGGAATTCTTTGGTATTTTATACACAATACCTTGACGACATTTTTATTTTATTGAATGGAGACCGCGAAGTTAGTAGGAATGCATTAGAACAGTTTAATCAATCCACAGTTTCTAGAATTTACATCTACATTTGACATAGAAGCTATAGCCTACCTAGACGTTTGGTTAGTCAAGAATAGAACACAGGGTTGCTTTGCAGCTAAGATATATAGGAAAAGCACCTATTCTAACTCATTTCTTAATTTTTCTAGTTGCCACCCTCATTATCAGAAACGGTCAATCATTAAGGGTCAGTTAGTAAGGGCCTCAAGTATAGTTAGCCAGGATGAAGACTTTATTGATCAATGCTGTTTTTTTAAAAAGCATGTTTTTGCATTGTGGCTATCCTGAGACCCTACTAGACTCTTTAATTGATGAGGTTAGATTGAAAAGATCTAATCAGTTTTACAAACCCATCCTGGCCGTCAAGGTTTCAGTGTTCGAACAGGTCAGCGGGTATAACTCCGTGGCAACGAATAATGTTAATGAGTCAACAGATCTGCACACTCATGATTTTCAATTAAGTTTTACTACTACATTTAGTGTGCACAGTCATTTTTGCATCAAGATTATTCAGAAATATTGGGAACTTTTTAGAACTAACCCAACGTTATTCAATAAACTAGGTAGCTTGCCCAAAGTAATATTTAGGAGAGGCAGGAACCTGAAGAATCTGTTGGAACAATGTCACAGTATTCCTAGAATGACAGGTATGAGCAAATGCGAAAATTGCAATTTTTGTAAGTTTGTTGACGTAGCCAATTGGTTTACCATTAATGGCACACACTTCAAACTCAAATGTAGGCTTAATTGTAATTCTAGGTTAGTAGTTTATTTAGCTAAATGTCAATGTTGTCCTGCATTTTACATTGGCAAAACAGAGCGTAGGCTCCGTGATAGAATGTATGAATACCAATATGCCACTGGTAAAAGAAAAATGGACAATGCTTTAGCTAAACACATTCAGTTGAATTTAGACCATAAATTTAAGTTTATGGCTATAGATCAAGTATCACAGGATATTAGGGGTGGACCTACACCCCTACAACTTGAAGAATTAGAATTATTTTGGCAGATTAAGCTTAATGCTTACAATTTTCCAGGACTTAACGAAACTTGTTTTATTAGTAGTATTTTAAAATTAAGATGTTTACAGAGATGACAGGAATTAGTTGTGTACACAAGTTGATGGATATTTTTATTGTTTTTTTATTATGTTTCTGTTATATGATGTTTTCATTGAACAGTTACAAAAGTTAAAAAGTGTCCCACTTGTTTTTTTATGTTTTTAATTTTGTATCGAGTCTTGAGTTTTTATTAGTACATGTAGCAATCAATAGTTCGGTATGTTCCCTTTGATACATACTAGATTTCCTTGCATACATTTTTTGATATCTGTATATACATTTTTTTAATATATATTTATGTTTTGTATTTATATTGTGTTGCCACAGTATGTGTAGCCCAGTGGTATGATTTAATGTAAGCTTGTTTGTCTGAAAACAGTAACATTTTATGAATGTGTATCCCTTTAATTAGTTCTTTGTATGAGCTACATAGATTCATACTAAGCTAACTGCCCTTGCAAGCCATTTTAAGCTTAGCCAATTGCCCCTTGTGAGACTCAAACCCTGCACCTTGTGCTTGCAAGGCAAACACCTTAACCATTAGGCCACCCTCCCAGCCCCTTATAAATGATTGGGTAGCCTGATTACCTGCTTGTTTAAAAGTGGTTTGAACTACTATATTTTACTTCTGAAGAAGTTTGCGTGTCAGCAAATGAAAAGCGCTTTAAGTTTATATAATAAATCTCCAAGTGTTCCAGTACTTGGCAGCTGCCATGACAGTGTTTTCTTTTTATGTATTATGTGCTTTAACATTTTTATAAGGTGTGATATACACACAGCTGATTTGTAGGTGTAATTTATGCTGTCATAATCATCCTAGGTGCTGACCACCGTACAACGTCGCTAAGTGTGATTGTGCTTCCTATGGCAACTGACACTCATTTTTGAATATTTATGCATTTTGCCATGCATGCGCTGCCATGTGCCTTGTAAATATTAATAATAGAAAATAAAAAGAAAAAAATCAAACAAAAAAAACAGTTTAACACTTTAAAGAATTTTTGGATCTAAACTGTCATACTAATAAAATTACAAAGCACAGTGGGAGTGTCTCATCTCTGTTTGACACAGACACAACTCTGCGGCAGAAATATAATCATATGTTCATAGAATCATAGGAGGTTACTAGGTGAATGGCTCTGGGGCCCTTACAAGCCTAACCAAGAGTGTATCTCAAAAAAAAAAAGAAACCTCAATTAGCACCTATCGCCCCTGTCAGTGAGAGACACAGGTAGAACCCCTTGGACAAATTTCTGGTTTACCATCCACTCATAATGGTTACACTTGAAGAGGTTCAGGAAGGTACTCTGTTTGAAATGTATTGGAAGTCTATTCCAGAGATGGGGCAGCCTCTGGGAGACAAACCTGTCTGTCTAGCAGGTTTTGTTGATATCTCATTAGATTTAGGCCTTTCAGGCAGGTAATGTGTGAGGAGTTAGACTTACAGATATGGAGCATCTCTAGTAGGGCAGGGTTTGATATTGCCTTATAGGCAAGACAGAGATTACCTCTGAGCAATCTGTACGATACTGAGCAGAGTGATAGTGATTTGTGCCTGTCCACATAGGACAGGTGTTGCAGGCCATGGATTATCTTTGTGAGGTATTTCTGTGGCCTTTCCAGTTGCTGCAGGTGTTTGGAGAGGTACACACCAAATAGGGTGTTATACTCAATTGTTCGTCTAATGAAGGAGGAGTACAGATAGGTAATAACCTCCTTTTTTCTGGATGCAACCCCTTTACTTATGAGGTGAACCAAGTAAAAGACTTTTCTGACCACTACCGCTGCATGATGGTTGAATGTGAGATTGTTGCCAACCTGAGAACCCAGGTCTCTCACTACAGGTTGTGTGCTTAAGAGGTGCTGTTGATGTAGTAAGGAGTAGGGGCTATGCATTTGCAGAATGGTATGATAATACATTTTTTTACATTTAACTTAAGACCATGACTTTGGACCAGCCATTTGTTGCTGTGTGACTCTCATGCAATATGTTAATATCATTTGGGGAGTCAATGACAGCACCCAACTTACAGTTATCCACAAACTTGGTCAGCCACAGTCCTTTTGTCTTTGCCTGGACCTCTGAAAAGTAAATGCCAAACAGTAGGGTCCCAGGACAGATCCCTGGGGAACACCAATAGGGACAATTCTGCTGTCAGAGGTAGAGGCACCTATTTTGACCTTGTGGGTCCTATCGGTGAGCCAGTTGGCCACCCACCTGATGAGATAGGAGTTTATGCCAAGTTGTGCTAGCTTTTCAATGATACCAAAGTGGGGGATTGTGTCAAAGGCCTTGACCAAGTCAAGGTAAGCTGTATGTACCGACTTTCCCTCATCCAGGGCCTTGGTGACAGTCTTAAAGAAGTCAACCAGGTTCAGCAGGCAAGATCTGCCTTTGATGAATCTGAACTGGGTGGAGTCAAGTGCTTGAAGATTGCCTCTGTCCTTGTTTATGCAATTCAAATAGTATGCTCCACGGATTTACAGACCAGACTTGTCAAGCTAATGGGGTGATAGTTTCCAGTATCAGTAGTGGCAACACCTTTGTACAAGGGGATGACAATGGCAGTTCTCCACTCTGCTGGAATGAAGCCTGTATTTAGGCTATGGTTGAATATGGTGCTCAATGGCAAAGCTAGTTCTTGCTGGAGATGGTGCAAAATACAGCCTGGAATACTATCAAGTTCAATGAAAGCTGTGTTCTTTGCCTTGGAGAGGGCCTTTAACACTTGATCTACAGAGATGTGAGGTGTGGGACAAGTATCGTGGATGCTGAATAGGCCTTGGGGGGGGGATACAGAGGTGAAGATTGCACTGCTAGCAGGTTGAATAAGTCAAAAGGATCAGTGTAAGTGGAACCGTTAAGTACTAATTCGAAACAAACCTGGGCTTTGCTATGGAGGTTCCTGATGTAACTGAAGATGGCTTTGTGGTTTCCCTTTGTTTTGGAGGCTAGTTTCAATTCATAATTGGCTTTAGAGGTTTCACTAGTGACCTAGTTTGCTTGTTGAGGCTGAGAGGGGAATTTTTCCAATTTGGAATTTGTTCCTTTTTACCCTTGGACAACAGTTTCTTCCTTTTGTTGTAAACTCTGTTGATAGAGGATACCCACCAGGAAGGTTTGTGTTTCCTTGAGGAGCAGGTTTTAGTTTGGTTGGGTATGGCTGAGTCCATGCAGTTGCATAGGTGCTTGTATACTGCTTTGGCATACTGTTCAGCATAGCTGTCTGCATTCTCTGAGGGGAGTGGTGGTGTGAAGCTAATGATACCCTCCCTTAGGAGGTTGCAGTCAACTATTGAGAAGTTTTTTAGCTTGGTTACAGCTTGAGGGGGGGAGGTTGGGTGAAATAGAAACTTCGAATGAGACAGACCAATGATCTGATCTCATCAGGGAAGAACATACTATGGGAGTATTGCAGTAATCACCCATGTTGGTGAGAAGCAAGTTCAGAATGTTATCTCCCCTTGTCGGTGATATGAGACCAGCTGGTGTAGTGCATTAGAACTGATGAAGTCAAGAAATTGTTGGGTTAGTGCATTAGTGCAGGAGTAATTCAACCATTCTATGGTGGGGTAGTTGAAGTCACCAAGGATCAGGGTGTTAGGGGGTGCCTTGATGGAGTCAAGTAGGTACAGGTAGGAGAAGTGGGTGTCCTGAGTCATGGAGGGGGGTCTATAGCTGGCTATAACTTGGATGGGTGATTTGCCAACTGTCAGTTTCACCTGGAGTCATTCCAGTGTGTCATGCTGGCAAACCGGTCTGGAGGTGTGCCTGTCCTTAATGAAGATAGAGACTCCACCACCCTTAGTCCTCCCGACTTCATTTTGGGGTCAGAATGTGTGGAATGAGGTATAGGCTGGTAATCATGTGCTACAAGCAATTCCCATTTCCTGTACAGTACTAACAGGACATACACTTGTACAATCTCAGCTGGTTGTACGTGTGGCTTACATATTTAGTGCAATGAGTGATCACACAACCATTTAAGAGTACGTTTGCACAAATGCAGCTCTGTCTTCTCTTTGTATTGTGTTCATTCTTCCCTTATCTCTGTTGTAACCTCAGCCATGCGGTATATATCAGTCTATAGTGCATTTTGCAGTATTCTCCTTTAACTGCATGATAAAATGTACATGACAGTGAAAAACATTTATCAGCACAGGCAGGAAAGTTTGCCTATTATTGAACCAAAATGTTAAATGTGTGCTGCTCGTTTCAATTAAAAGCTTGCTGAAGTTAGTGCTACACTTTTTGTAAGTCTATCCTCACTGACACACCCACTGCAGGGAAGGTTGGGTGAATTGCTGTTGTGTTTTCCCTTGCTCTCAAACTAATCATTCACAATTGCAAGTCATTAGCAACTAACAGCGGTGTACAGCCTACATTTACATTTTGTCTTTAATTTTATTTTACATTTGTTTACCGGGAAAGTCTGACTGGATACAGGTCCATTTTCAGAGAAGGCCCGGGGAGAAAATCTCCACAAGTAACACAGTACAATAAAATACAAACCACGAGAGAGCAAAACATTGAGCATACATATAGCATCCATTCACAGTATATAGAGATTAACAACTCTTACAAAAGAAAATCACTGAGGTACATAATAAACTTAAAACAACATATTTTTTTTTTTTTTTGTTTTTTTTTTTTTTTATAAGTTCAATAAGGTAAATATCAATGAGTTAACACGCTTTCAGGAGAAAAGCTGTCTGTACATAGCTGAAGGCCTGAGACATTCTCATGGTATAGATTAACCTGGGGAGTGGCATGAGCATAGTCAGTCATTTAGATAGTGGGTTTTCAGGAGTTTTTTTTTTAAATGAAAAGTGAAGGGAGTAGAAGTAATATGACTTGGTAGTGCTTTCCAGCTTTTGGCAATGGTGCTGCCAAAGAGGGATTTACCAGCATCATTTTTATGCTTGATGATAGCTATGAGGTTCTGGTTACTAGATCTTAAGGCTCTAGAGGGAATGTGGGGCTGAATTAGATGCTGAAGTGCTGGGGTTTTATCAGGGAAGTAGTAGAGTTTGTGTGCTATAGAGAGTTGATTGAGTAGAAGTATATGAGGCAACTCAAGCCAGTTGAGCTGCTTAAGGGATAGACAGTGGTGGGAACCTATATGAGGTTTCAGTAACAAACTTGGCAATCTTGTTATAGCAAGATTCTATTTTGTGTAGATCAGTTTGATGGAGATTAGTCAAGATGAGAGAGGCATAAAGGAGGATGGATAAAGATGAGTCCTTGCAATGGTTGCTTTGGTATGTTTAGTGATAAAGTGTTTGTTTCTGTAGAGGAGTCCAAGCTTTTTGTTAACTTTCCTGATGGTTTGCACTATGTGGATGTCGAATTTCAGGTTATTGTCTATTTCTACATCTAGCAGTTTGGTGTGTGTGGTTTGACTGATTTGAATGTTTTCTTTGGAGTTGATGGTGACATTATTATTTATGGGAGGAGATCTGCCTGGGCCAAAAATAATTAGTTTGTTTTTTGGGGGGATTAAGAAGAAGTTTGATGTTAGTGAACCAATGTTTGGCTAGGGTGAAGTTATTTTGGGTTAGGGTTTGCAGTTCATTTAGGATGGGGGCAGCACATATAAGGGTGGTGTCATCTGCGTATTGTACTACTAAGGCAGAGGGTGAGGATGAAGAGATCTGGTTAGTAAATAGATGACCCTTGAGGGACTCCATTGGTTACTGGTAACAGGGGGGACAATTGGTCCTGCCAGAGAACTGTTTGCTGATGGCCTGATAAATAGCTGTTGAACCATAATATAGAGGAGGGACTTATATTTAGGGTAGCTAGAGCTTCAAGAAGCATATTGTGGTTTCCCATGCCAAAGGCTTTCAATAAGTCTAAGAATATGGAAGATATGAATAGACCCTTGTTTCTATGGTGGTTAACTATGTTGGAGAATGATAGTAGTGCTGTGGTGGTGCTATGGGAAGGTCTAAAGCCATGTTGAGATATGGAGAGAAAGTTGTTATCTTAGAGATACTGCATTAGTTGAGTATGAACAACTCTTTCTAATATTTTGGACAAAGGTGATAGGATTGTTATTGGGCGATAATTGGTGAGCTCTAAGGAGTTACCTCCTTTTTGCAGTGGAATGATATGTGATTTTTTCCATGAGGTGGGTACTTTGCATTCTGACAGAGACCTATTTATGAGAATAGAGACAGGATAGGCTATAGCATCAGCTGATACCTGAAGGAAGTCTGCTGATAGGTTATCAGCTGCTAGGGTGGGTAGCTGGTTTAAGTTTTCTAAGGACTTTGGAAATTACCTTGGTAGACACGGAGTGAAGGTTAAAAGTGGGGGTGTTGTTTTGTCTATTGGGATGGGTTGGGGTAGTTTTTGATGTGGGGCAACTAGTACTATTTTGGGGCATTGGCACGGATCTGGACTGTTTCTGTAAAGAATTTGTTAAATTGTGTAGGAATGTTCTCAAGATTATTTGGTAGCACAGGGGTTGGAGTAGTGGATTTTCCTGGGTGCAATATGCCATTTATAGTGGCCCAGAATTTTTCGGGGTTGTGAGCATATTTTTCTTGCATGTTTTTATAGTAGTTAGTTTTATCTAATTTGATTTGTTTTTTGGCTTTGTTAACGGAGTTCTAGACAGTTTTGTCTCAAAGTAGTGGTTTTGTTTTTCTGATACTGAATCCAGGCCTTGTCCCTTTCTTTCATTATAGTTTTAGTATCTTTTCTTAGCCATGGGGCATAGTTAGTTTTTACCCTAATGGTTTGGGAGGGTGTATGATGGTTTAAGATTTTTAGGAAGGTTGTGTTAAAGTGTTCTACGGCTTCGTCTAGAGATAGTTGTTTTAGGGGAGTCCAGTTACAGCTTTTAGAGTATTGATAAGATCAGTAGTTATAAAGGTCTTTTTGTTGCGAGCTACTCTGAGGATGGGTAGGCTGATGAGTTGGGATTTGTTCCTAATTAGGTAGGTTGGATGATGGTCACTTAGACTATCTGGAAGACAGCCAGATTGCTATGCATGGCTGGGGTCGGATACCAGGATCCAGTCTAAGATGGACTGGCGTTTGGATGTTTTGTCAATTCTAGTGGGGGTTATAGTTTGGGTAAACATGTGGAGGTTTATAAAGGCAGAGGGATTGTGGCTGGAGCAGTTAAGCCAGTCAATATTAAAGTCCCCTAATAGTATGGTTTCTTGTGGAAGGGAGATGGAGATCCAGCTAAGCAGGGTTTCCATTACAGTGATGTTATTGCCTGGTAGGATATAACCACCTGCAATAATTATGTGTTTGTTGGAATTTATTTTTAATTTGGCAATGATTAGTTCTACATATTTGACTTCTTGTGTATTGTAATCTAATTGTTCTATGATGAGATAATTTTTGAATAATATTGTTACACCACCTCCCTTTTTCTCTAATCTGTCTGTTCGGATAATATTGTAGCCTGGGGCTGTAATCTCATTATTGTGGTGTTCTGGTTTAAGCCATGTTTCAGTTAACATGGTGATATCTGGTTTGTATAGAGGTAGTAGGGCATGAAGGTCCTGAATTTTGTTAAATATACTTCTTACAATAATGTTTAAGAAGAGGAGAGATGAGGTAGGTCTGTGGTATAGGGCATTTAGCTGATTTAAATTTGGGTTGGTTGATGAAATGGGTCCTGGACTGGGGTGTATGTCTCCACAAGAAGTGAGTTTATGGAGTAGGTGTAGATAGAGTTTGCTTAGTTTGTGAATTGTTTAATTTTGTCTTTGAGAAGAGTGAGGGTTTGTTTTGATTGTCAGTTTATTCTATGAGTAAGAGAAGGGTTGGGAGTGGGTAAGGTCACATGGTGATATAGGGAAGTGTTTTAGTTTGGTGGGATTGGCTGTGGATTCTGTCTGCCAAGAGGATGAGGGTAGTTATGAAGTTGAGTGCAGTAGGAGGACAGGTTGGAAAGTAAGGGTAGGGTGAAGATTGTTAATGGGTAGAATAATGTTTTTAGTAGTTTAGTTGGCTGTGTGCAACACATGTTATTTAGTTACAGAAAAAGTGGAGTGTATACAAGGGTGGTATCTACAACTGTGTGAGACTGGTGCTGTGTTAAAGGTGCAGCAATAAAGGTATGGTGACGTTTGTTATTAAAGGGGTAATAGATTTGAAGTGATAGGCAATTAGGAGTGTAAGAACTGATAATAGAAGTGGTCTATAGCTGCAAGCTGAAGTGGTGTTTTTGGACTTGAGCTATTGAAAGCTGCTGGTAATGCTAGGTATACTGCTTATGTAAAATGTTGGGGAGTATGGCCAGTGGCAGAGTTATCTTTTATGCGTTAGGGAGCTGCTGTATGGTCAGGAAGCATAGGATAGGTAAATAACGTCCTTTAGATAGGAAGGTTAACAGAGTTAGTGAGTTAGCAAATCTGGGGGGAATACTTGCTACTTATCTGTAATGCTGTGCTTTACTATGGATAAAGTCCTTCTGCAGTAGTTGATAGTAATGTTTATAGGTACTGATAATTTTAGATTATCAATCCACTTGTACTATCTTCATATATGTATGTATTGTAATAAAGTATTATATATATATGTAATAATTATTGGTTATAGGGTTGTGTGTATTAGAGAGGTGGTGGAGGAGGTAGGGGATCTATGATGGCAGTAGGAAGTGTGGTGGAGTGTTAGTGAGGAACAGAAAGGGGAGGAGTCTTTTGGTAGTAGGAAACACGTGGTTAGGTATAAAGGAAATGATATGGGAGGTGGGTGGGGTATGAAGTGAGCCCGAGTGCAGAGAGGACAAATGGAGCAGGACTACACTCAAGACAAGGGAAGTGCAGTAAATAAAAAAAAAACAATCGGTAAATAAAGAAACCAAATTAGAGTGTAAAATATACTTGTATAATATTAACAGAAATGAGGTAAGATAATCCCTTTCCTTTTTTATTTTTGTTTGGCGCACTATTAGGAATAATGGGAGCTATATTTGGGAAATACATCTGCTACATCTGCTACATAAAGTCAGAAGTTTGGTACTCAGTGATTCTAACGAGTTCACAACTAATTTGTATTTTCACCATATTCAGAGGGATGAATTTACTCTATAAAATATTAACAGTGTAATTAGGAAACTCGAACGTATGGAGAGATATATATGGACAAAACTGAACTTTAGTATTCCTTTGAAGGTGATTTATTTGTGCAATAGGCTTCTTATTTGGCTGAGGTATGCTTGTATTATTCAAGTATATTCTAGATTTAGTAAAATCTTTCAAATCTGTTTATATATTTAGGATACAATGGAACTTTTATCTGTATGCACTTCTTGATACCTTCTTGTTGGCATAGGCATTTTGGAGGGCATTTACATTTCACAGATAGGTTATAAGCTTTCATCACAAGTATTATTTTTAAAATTTTATTTGACAATGTTCCATGCTATTGGAGAGAAATGTAATGTACATGTTATTGACACAAGTGTTATGCTTCTGAGATGGTCCAGGGCCACCTCCAAGGAAGTGGTGGGCACATTGAGAGGTGACTGGCAATCATAAACATTTCTGTTGTAAATGTGTACACATCCTGATAACTGCATGGAAAGCATATATGCAAGTAATTCTGTGGTATTCCTTGGTTTGTACAAACATTCTATTTGTTTGCTATTTTGGGGGTAGGGAGCCACCGACCATTGTGTGTTGCAAGAACAAAAGTGTGTTTCAAGTGCTTTTCTGCAACCTGATATTTCAAAGGGAAACATAATGCATTGCTTAAGTGGTATTCCTTAGTTTGGTCAGTCCTTGGTTTGTGTGTGGAAGGAGGTGGGATAACCACATAGCCTTCAGTTTTACTAAATGTAAAGTGTGTTTCCAAGCTTAATGTTAACAAATGTGTACATAAGCAAGACATTAGTTAGGTGATATTTATGTGTTTTATCCTTGTCTGTTTTATGTCACATAGGATTATGGCACCCAAACCTACAAATCCATGTAAACTCCCTTTCAGTGACTCTGACAATGAAGTGATAATTCAGGTTTTCAGGAACCACAGAGCCTTTTTGTTTGGGAGAGGACATGGGGATATGGTTGCCAGAATGCAGATTTGGA
The DNA here is from genome assembly GCF_019279795.1 of Protopterus annectens. Lineage (NCBI taxonomy): Eukaryota > Metazoa > Chordata > Ceratodontiformes > Protopteridae > Protopterus > Protopterus annectens. The sequence continues at coordinate 800,633,566 of NC_056733.1, read as the reverse complement.
ACCAGCTTGGGAATGATGTCAATGCAGTAGGAGGTCACAATGGTTCATACAAAAGCGACAATAGTTGAGTTAATCCAAAGCGATAAAAGTTGAGTTAAGACACCTTTAATAAAAAAGCGATTCAGGTTTAGTTAAAAATACTTTTAATACACATATATATATTTAAGCATAAGATCACATATATATATGTCACAGCAATCAAAACAATTGTGAACATTTATAAACATTTTTAATAATGACAATGTAAAATGACATTCTCTATTAAAAAAATAATGACATTCTCTATCTATTAATTATAATTAATCAAACATCTATTATATATGCTATTCTTATTATTTTATTTTGCTAGCTTAGAGCATAATTTAGTTTATTCTGTACTGCTGATTTAAATTTAATCCAGTCTCCCAGCCTGAGGTGTTAATCATATGATAGGATACCTCACCTCGTGATAGGTCTGATCCCCTAGTAAACAAACTTGAAATTTAAGTATCTAATGCTGCCTCTTGAAAGTAAAACTTAAACAACAGAATATTATTCTTTAACTTGCTGTTTTATTAAGTACTTTGTAATGCTCTTATATTTTTATGTGTCTTTTCTACTGGTTTTTTTGGTGTGTTTTTGGCATGCTTTTAGATGACATTATGCTACATAAATTTGGCATAACCATAGCAGATTTTGTAAGTTAACCATAAAATTATATTCTTTTTTAACATCTGGGTTTAAAAAATATATTTTAACTATAAATAGGATACAACTATTATATCATTACATATATTTACATTTATTATAGCAGGGATATGTACCTGCTTTTTATATAGGGTTCAACACACACTTTTTTAGTTATTTGTTTTTCAAAAACCAACTTATATTTTTATTTTTAAGTTCTCATGTTTCTAAAACTTCTCATGTTTCTATAACTAAAATAAGGTCTATCACCAACTATTTGTTTTTGTATTTATTGTGCTATTCATACTATATATTTTATATTATTTATATTATTCAGTTTAGATGAAATTGATTTCAAGAAACAATTTATTTGCAATTGTCACAGTTGTACCTAGGTACTTAGTTTTATTACCTTTCTTAAAATAGCTTTATTACATGTTCTTTCTCTGTTAGTTATTATTGTGTAATAGATTCACAAGGGTATCCACTATCCACTGTTTCTAAATACTTCACTGTCTTAAAAAAAAAATGTTTCATTTTTGAATTTAATCTACTAAAATTTTTAAATTTGGCCCTTTGCTAGCCTGCTTTGAAGACATGAAGACATGAAGACATGCATGTGGAATGCCTTACCGATACCTACCGGATGCCACTTCCTTTTACAAATCTCGGTATTAATTTCATTATTATGTACATCTTAAAAAGGAATTTATACATATATCTGATGTATCTCTTTTGCTTCTATTTGAACTTTAAGTAATTTATTCAAGAAAACAAAGAAAACAAGATCTAAAAGATCTAACACCACTTTTTTTTCAAGTCCAAAAGCAGTCGTCTAGGAAATAATGGTGGTTCATTATCATTCACAAATTCACAAATTGCTTCATATATTCCTTATCCCATTGATAGAGAAGAGAGAGAAACTCGTATTTACCTGGGGCTGCCGTATTCAGTTGCTACCAGTTTTTGTTGTAGATATTATGTGTTTGTTAAAAAAAAATTATTATTATTATTTTTAGATCAATAGCAGCATACAGATGTTTTTTCAATATCTGTTTGTATGCTCAGAACTTTGTGTCAAAAAACTTCTAATTGAATCTATCCCAATGTCATGTGGAATGACCGTAAATAATGAGGTAATATCCATGACTACCATGTAAATATCATCAATTCGGTAGGAGGTCACAGCAGGAATTATGATCATGTGTGTCACTGGACCACTGATATGATTTCATCAGTCCAGAGGACAGGAGTTGCAGTTACCCAAGAACAGTTGTCTACATGCAGGGGGGAGTCCTGCTACCAAGCCCCCACTGACACCAAATGAATAGTTCCTGTCCAATGTCAGAGATCCAGACTGCTCAGTGGAAACTGCACACGGTGTGCTTGATGTCTGTATTGATGTGGCTGGGAGGACAACTGTGTCATAGGAACAGCTTCCAGTTTGTATACTAAAATATATAATTTGAGTAATACTTCCTGTGAATTTTTTTTCTGTATCTAATGATAAGTTAATAGAGCTGTATGATACAGTTGTTCAGCGCACACGTGTGTGGGTGGATGTGTCAGCCAAGTTTCAGTTTCAGCTATTTCTTACAGGACATACAGGCAATTGTGTATTCATACACCCCCTGTGTTATTCTTTGTGATGGTTTATTGCCATCCTTTCATTCATCTCACTTAATTTCTTTCAGAACCATCATCTCTACTAAGTAACGAGACATCTGTACATGGTAAGCAAATGTTTATTTGCTTATTAATGACCATTCTTCTGATATATAAATGATCTGTATGTGTGAGGTGGGCGTAATGAGTATCTCTATTGCTGTACCATCTGCAATTGTGTGACCAGTGTTACTTTATCATATAAATTGGTTTAATACTTAATGTAGTAGTAATTTAGTTCATGTGTTTGTTGCTTATTATCACAGGTGATCCTAACAATTGAAGTGTAGGACTCCTAACATCTAGTGTCAGAGTAGTGGTAAACTCTGATGATTATGGTGACCAAACAGGCACACTCGGAGGGTGCCGAGGTTAAATCAGACACTGAGGCTGTGACACCCACTCCCTGTATTTCATTTAGACTCAGTCAGTATGCCTATGCATACTCATTCCACTGAGCCCACAGATATTGGACAGGTTGAGGGAGACACACTTGATCAGGGTAGTGTGGTTACTGGTTAAAAGCCAGAAGTTTTGCTAACAAAACATGATCTGAAAAAGACAATTGCTAAATGCGTTTATCCACTTGTATTTATTTTTAGTTTTATCCTGAGTTTCATAGTTTTTATAGATTTTTTTTTATAGATTGTATTGTTTGAGTCTATTAAACTAGCTTTTAACCACCACCATGGTGGCACAGCTTTACTTTGTTCACACACAGTTGTTTCTATCTTTTGGAATCAGGGATACATATGTATTTTTTCTGATGCACAGGGTACATAGCTGATTGAGTACTTAGTATGGATCCAGGCGCCTGGGCAGTGTGAACACCCACAGTCAGACAGCTGGATGTGGACACATGGGAGGATGGCAGTTTAGCTTCAGTGACAAATGCCTGTGGACAATTCTCTGTGGCATAGTAGATACCCCTGCACCATGTTCATAGGTGGCAGACACAACCCCTCATTGTGTGGGACCCTGCACCCCCGTAGAAGCTGACAGGTGTCATTGTCTGAAGTACAAGTGGGTGTATCTGTATTCCAGGGGGGGGCATACAGGTGATACCATGAAACCTGTGTACTGTGGGCAAAGCCTTTATTAATGCAACATGTAAAGTGGTGTGTGAAGTGCCTGGTGTGTACTAGATGCAACTAAAGTCACAACTTGTAAAAATGTGCTACAACACATAAGAAATCCTGGACATTACTATAGTCACACTTATGTTGCAGGATGATTTTAGTGGACACTCCCTGACAACAATAGCCTTCCTACGCAGTGTCACTGGCATCCCCCTCAAAATTGAGTCCCTTCGGTTATCTGTCAGATTCTGTTCCTGTTGCAGAACAGACAGAAGGTCATGAAGATGTACTGTAGGCTGTCCAAGTAACACTTTCAGTTGACGGTGCTATGCTTCCAACTGGTTATTGGTCCATGGGAAATCCATGTCTGAGACATCACACCCATTCCAGAATTTAAAAGGGTACAAAGACGGCAGTCATTGTGGTGCTGAACAGTGGGATGCATATTTTCTTGGTTGGCCACGGACATAATGATTGTCCAGAAAGGTCATTATAGGCTTAGCACAGTCAGGTAGTGTAGCCACGATCACCAGAAATGTGGGGACAGGATCATCTACTGGTAGGAATGTCTGTGCAATTAGCTTGTGGATGCCTATTGAGAATGCAGTGTCCATACCATACAGGGCCACAAGGTGGTGATGCTGGATTTGGCACCAAATTATCTGGGCAAAATGGAATAGGCAACCCTGCAGAATACTCTTGGGGAGCACCTTACAGCTGGCATGGATCACTGCCTTCTCAAAATACGTCATGATGTAGCATGGATGTAGGGTGCATCCTTTATTTGCAGCCATACCCTTAAGCATATCCCACATATTGATGTATGCGGACTCTGATTTCTGTGTCATTAGGCAATACACCAGAGGGACAATCCTGACTCTGGTGGGGGTGCCAATAGATCCATGTAAAGTGTACAGTTGATGGCACACATCTGCACATGTTGGGAATGTGTATGATGTCTGACATGCACAGATCTGCCAGATTCTGTGCTGTAGTAAGCAGAACAGTGGATTCCTTCCCATCCATTTCTAATTTTCTTTGTAGGATAAAGATACCAGTATGGAGTGCATAGTGGCTAACATCAATATCTGCCAGGGTTGCTGGGGATATGGACATTGAGGCCCATGTCCTCTGCCATATCCTGGTAATGCTACAATGGAGGGTGGCATGGCAAGGCATCTCTTGTAGCACATTGTCATCTGCCATGCCAAGGACACTCTGCATTACTAGACCAGGCAAATCATTGCTGTTGCCCACCCTCTGCTGTTATTCTGCAAGCTGCATAGCTACTTGAGCACTAGTTGCATCTGGCCCATGCTCATATGGCAGAAATTTCTGCAGTTCTTCCTACTTATCCTGGTAAACAGTAATAGCATGGCCTCTGCAGGCCTTTATTCCTGCTCGATACATGCCCAGTACTGTTTGGAGAGCACCTCATGCTCTAAATGGTATAGGTATCCATCTACTGCCAGCATTGGCTTCAGAGGTGCCTGAAGCTGTTGAAGACTTGGTTGGAGGGGGCGGAGGGTGAGAAGGGCACTTAGTGATCTAAAAAGGGCAATTTTTTAGAACTATTTACTATCACAACATAGGTTCACTGGAGGACATTTTAAGCCTAGCCAATTTTCCTTTTGGTGCTTGAATTAACATTTCCTGATTGGTCTTACCTATTCCATGGCTGATAATTGTATATTAGCCCTAGTGAGAATAAATGTGATCATACTATAGATAATTTGTGGGAACCCATGTAAGGGATGGAGCATTTAAGAACTGCCTCTATCCATTAGTGGCATGAGGGGAAATCCTGGAGTACATTTTCTATTACCCATCCATAGATCCAAGCTGTATTTGAATATGGATAGGGATGAGCTTTGATTTACTTGAATAGATAGTCTGTTCTGGATCAGTGTTAGCCTCTGTGATATATACCCATCTCTCCACAACATTCAGTTTAGATACATGGACTGAGTATTTCTGATGCCATTTGACTTGCTGATGTTAAGTAGGTCCATCTGTATTAGGTCGGAGGATGACTTGTATGCCAGACATGTCACCTCTAAGCACTCTGTAGGATACTGAGTATAGTGATAAATCTTTGAGGTGGTGCATGCAAGACCTATTGTTTAGGACTTGTATCCTTTTAGTAAGGTATCTCTGTGGGTATTCCAATTGTTGCATGGATCTGGACAGATACATGCCAACGTGGGCATTATACAAAATTATTGACCTAATGAGGGATTTTTAAAAGGGGACAATAACATCTCTAGAGATAGTCAAAATCAATTTGTTTATAAGCTGTGCAATATAGAAAGACTTTCTTATGACTCTAGGCACATGTTAGTCAAAAGTTAGGTCACTGTACACACAAGTTCCCAAATGCCAAACAACTGGGTAATTTCTCATAGGGCACTGTCAATTTGGCAGTTCCCTGGAGTAGATGACTTCCCAAAGGATATGATAATGTATTTCTTGGAGTTTAGTTTCAGTTCATAATTCTGGCACCAGTTATTGTTTGGGACAATCCTTCCTGCATGATGGCTAAGTCATTTGGGGATTCAATAACTGCTCCTAGCTTGCAGTCATTTCAACTTAGTTGGCCAAAGCCCTCTCGTATTTCTTTCTACTTTTCAGATGTATATGCCAAACAGAAAAAAGTCTCAGCACCGAACTCTGGTGGACTCCATTAGTGACTGGTCTCTTCCTTTATTTGATCTCCTGCATCCTGTGAGCAAGCATACATATATGCATTATTTGATTCACCCTCCTGATTGTATTAACCTGATTGTATTAAAGTATATTCCTTGTATAATACAGCACCACTTGTTAGAATCTGTTTTAAATTTGTTGTTTGGAACAGTCTTCTAGTAAGCAATGAAACAAAATGCATGAACCAATAATGACAAAACTACCCATTTCAGAAAATTTCAACCATAAGATGCCACTCAAACTTCTGTCATTACAATCCACCAATATCAGTAAATATGCAAAATCTCTGCAGAAGTAAGTCATCTAAATAATTCCACATTAAAGGGATCTGTAACTAATGAAGAGGTTGCTGCTAGCAAACAACTTTATATTTAATTGTTTCATCAACAAATAAAGTGCATGTTGCCCTTGAAGAATAAATTGCCTATGCTACATTAAAAAAATGATAAGCTAGTAATTTTGCAATGGGAAATGGATGGCAAACTGATAACAGAAACATAATTACTATGTAACTCCTCCAAAGAAGGATATTCACAGGACTGCAGCATCCACTCCCTTTAAAATACAACACAGTACAGTATCAGCAAATCATCTGTATACTGTGGGAGTATAACCCACAGCCTTCTGCATCAAAAGCAAGTATACTATCTGTTGTGCCACATGACTTAGCATAAGTAGCACTAAACATCTCTTCCCCTGAAGCTCTTAGCTCCTTGTAAAATCCACTTGATACTCCACTAAATCTCTTAACTTCGCAGCACAAGAAATCTGGAAAAAAACAAAATGTATATGGGGAGGGGGATGGCAAAGACCAAAAACCAGGGAAAGATTTTAAATATTGCTTGTATAATCTTAGAAAGTTGCTAAAATAAAGTGTTTTGTGTTACCATGTGTTTCCTGAAAGATAGGAAGACTGAAACTTAAAGGGCTATCATTATTTAGTGAATTCAATTCTCACTGATTTGCCAGAAAACTACAAATTTTAAGAGTAACAGACCAAAAGTATGAGCCAAATATTCTGTGAAAATCTGGACAGTTGAGAGATATGGACTCAACTCCCTGAATCACAAGTGGTGGTATGGGTAGAGAATTCAGGCTCTTGTTTGAGCCTGAGTAACATTAACCACCAGGTGTACCTAACTGGGGCATTTTACACACACACACACACACACACACACACACACACACACACACACACACACACACACACACACACACACGCACACGCACACGCACACACACACACACACAGGAGCAGCATAGCTCTTGCAGATAAAAGAACAAAACTCTCCTTACCAGCATGGCTCTGTCAGCACCAACAGAACAGCAGCAGCATAAGTCCTGTAACACAGAGCAATAAGAGAAAAAGTTTTCTGACAGGTCTTGCAGCTGTAAAAGTGGGTGGGGGGGTTCTCCCTCCTCCTGCTCTATGGTTCCGGCACCCATGATTGGCTTGCCTCATTGGCTAGGCACTGTCCAATATCTATTGCCAAGCTGCTCTGGGCTGTACTCATATACAGTAGCCATCATATCAACAAGACTTCTAGAGGACCTCTCAGCATCCATATTAGCCAGTGTAGCAGGGCACAGCACCTGAATGTCACTTAGATGTAAGCCACAGTCTGACTGTCTATATCTTGCTGTATGTCACCTTGTGGTGTAGAATTCCCACCTAGCGCTGTCTGCCACAATGGGCTCTTCGTAGCAGTATGCAGTCCAGCCTGCTGTTACACATTTCCCTGCTAGATATGCTGTACTTCCAATCCACACAGCTCAGGGACAAACAGCGATATGCAGTCCAGTAGGTGTCTAATCAGCTTGCTTACACCACTGATACTGCAATTACTGCACAGGTCCCCTTTAACTCCCTGCTGTCTGTCTGGACCAATCAGAGTATGGTGTCCAGTCTCATTTTCAGAGACAGACATTACTTAAGGGATCTTCCCCTGTATAGCACCCTTTTCTGTCTACATGCCTCTGGACATGTGTGTACCTCATCTGCAACAACCATAGGATGGGATTGGCAATCCCCACGTTACACACATGCTGCTTCAGTAGTCTATGATCTGCTGTGGATGGTGAGGTTGGTTTATACTCCTGTTTGTGCCATATGTACCCTTCCTCCCATATGTGTCAGTGTTCCTTTCTACAGTGGTTGCTTCTGTACTGTTAGTTAGGTATTCTTTAACTGCCAGGGTTGTCATATATAAACCTGCCACAATTCGGCCTTAACTAGAATACCATTAGAGTTGTCATGTATAAGGGGTAGTACAGCAGTGATAACACTATTTTATTGATGCACTTGGGATTTGGGGGATGTCTTACTCGGGCATGCCTGTTGCCATCTGCATTGTTATATTTATGTCTTGAAGGACGACCTGCTGTTGTGCTGCTGGCTTTCCTTTACATGTGGAATATGGTTATGTCCGTTAAATAATTGAATACATGCTATGAACTAGGGAGACTCCAACAGAACACTTTATGTATGTTGCAGGGATGCCTGTGAATGAGTATTTGCTATGACAGTGTGCATGTACTTCTGTATCTATCACCTGCAGCTTCTTTGGTTGTAATTCCCTAGCAGCGCTGCTATTCCCATCTTGCAGCTTCACACAGCACAGTTTCTCTAAGGAGTGTCTTTGGGGATTTGTCTGCATGTGGGAGTTACAGGTATGCTGCTTTTCTGTCTTTTTTTAGTTTCATTTGTCTAGTGTGGCTGTTTCCACTGTCATGAAACAGCCCACTTAGTTACATTAGGGATCATCTCAATGTGTGTGACGGTTTAACCATTGGTGTGGATTCCCACAGCATACCCCTCTTTCGGCCGCACCTCTCTACAGTTTAGCAGTGCTGTGGCCTTCTGCTTTCGGCATTGTAGCTCGCGGGCAATTGTCTCACGATCTACATGCCAGAACCCACTTAGTATATGTGTGTTGGTGATGCTATTTTGAAAATTGCACTGCTTTCTTACAGCCTTTTTACTGTTGTGATTAATATCTTGAAATTATTGATATGTCATTGTGGATTATTGCTCCAGTTGTGAGAATGTAGGTATTTTATGTATTTATTTTACATTTGTTTACCAGGAAATTCCAACTTGGAACAAGCCAATTTTCAGTGGAGGCCCGGGGAGAAATGCTCCAGTTATATAATTACACTCTGCAATGTTTTTTTTGTATTATGCAAAGTTTTTATGCTTGAACCTGTTATCTGATAAACAGCAAAAAATCTATTGACATAAGTCAGTACTGTCATTTATTGACATCATTTCTGAACAAGTCAAACACTTTATTCTGGGTACATTTGCAAGTAAGGGTATGTACGTATCTAACATTCATTTGTGTTCCTACCCATTTATTTTCCTGTTTTGCTGTTCCATGCTCAAAAGTTACGTTGATAGTACTGCAGTTACAATGGTTTTAATTTAAGGCTGATTGTATGTGATGCTATCAGTACACAGCCATTACATGTGTAAGTAAAGACTGTAAGCATTTCCTGGCATCAATTTTACTGTATGCATGTGAATAGGATGAAAGCTATACCCTTCGGGTGGTGAGAATGTGTGCTATCCATTGCTTTGGCTAGGGAGAAGGAATATTGTGCACATCTATATCTACCTACACCATTGCAGCTGGTGGTTTCCCCCTCTGAGCCCTCATCTGCATATGGCTGTAGTGACCTTGAAAGTGGTGGTGGAATGTGTGACCCTTCCCCTTGGTATTCCTGTTGTAGCTATTTTCTCAGGATAATACTGTGTAGGATAACACAGACAGTGAAAGTTTCAGCACAAGTACTGGGATCATACTGCAGCCCCCCCCCCCGATGTATCTAGGCACCAAAACCATGACTTCAACAGCCCAAGCGCATACTCTATAATATTTCTTGTTTGAGCATTTGCCTCATTATAATGTTTGTCTGTGGGTTAGTGTGTATTTATGATGAGCATCATCAGCCATGGTTCAAGTGCATACCCTGCATCACCTAGTATATGGCCACCTGGAAAACCTCTGGTAGAGGTGAACATTGTGCCAGATATGAGAGTCATGGTAACTGCTGGGGCTGCAGCATACACATTCAGGATGATTCCCTTAGTATTACACATGACCTGACACACCGTTTTAGTGAGCCATATAGGGTTTGTTGAATCCTGTCTAATGTTTTTTAGGTTTTCAGCCCATCCCAACATCAACCATAGAAAACTAACTAGCCAAATTTAAAGCAACATTCTCAGCTGCCGATAACCTTCCAATGAATTCCTCAAAAATAGGTGCAGAAGCATGATCCTTCCCTTTCTCTATTTTAGTCCACTGGTCAATAACTGAAAATACTGTCCCATGTATCTGGAAAAAAATACATTATTATAACCTTTCAGAAAGGAGGTACTTCAACAGACTTAACAGACTGTAAGCATATTGCTATCCTCTAAACTCTCTCTATATTCCTTCAGAAATGTAGTCAGTCTTAGCTTATGAAACATAAAACCAAACACAACCTCCTATCTAAGACCCATCATGGTTCTAGGCCCAACCACAATACTACTGCTGCCCTCCTTAAACTCAGCAAGCACAGTAAACCAATGGAGAAATGAGGATAACCTTGTTTCTTAATTTTTCTTGACACAATGTCCCACCAAAAGTTCCTCTCTGAACTTGCAACACTAGGTCTCATTTAGCATTCCCTCTTCTGGTTTCACAGTTATTTATGCAATCATCAGCAGGCAACTAAATGGCAACAAAACCTTTTAGCATTAAAACAGTCTCTGTCGGTGTTTCTCAAGGGTCAATACTTGGTCCCCTTCTATTTAATATTTTCATAAAGAAACTTTATACTGCAACATTTGCCACTCCTGAACAATATCTTGATGATTCAGCCCTTATCTCCTCTACCCCATCAATAAGAAAATTACAGGAAATCACTGAAAAATCTTTCACTGACATTGAAATATAGCTAAAAAATTTTTACTTGCTACTTAATGCCAAAAAAAAAAAAGCTTATGTTTTTTATTCTAAAATAACACCTAAACCACAAGCATACATTTCATATTACCTCAAGTAATAACACAAAAACAGAAACCATAAGCCAAACTAAACTACTCAGCATCATAATAGATGACAACCGCAGATTTGATCACCGCATACTTCATTCCATTAAGGAAACTAGCCAAAAAACTTGGCTCCCTCTATAGGGCCAAACACTACCAGACAGATCAAGCAAGGATTACCTTAGCAGCAACATACCTCCTTCCTTCTCTATTATATGCTTCCTCTGTGCTTACAAATATCAACTTTATGTATAAAGCTAAACTAGTGTCTTGTTACTACAAAATAGCTAAATTTGCAACCAACCAACCTTAGAAAACATATCACTGCCTTGCATTAAAACAATTAAACTGGCTTGAACTCCTACACCAGTTGACATCTTCACAAATAATCATTGCCCACAACCTATTGTACTTTCCAGACAAATGCCCAGCATTCGAACATGCTTTGCTGTATTAATCACCCACTAGAGACCTTCAGTCTAGCAATACATGTTTATTATATATCAATAAGGCATTCAGCACTGCTGGAGACTCGCCTTACTCTCATTATGTGTCAAAACTCTGGAATGAAATCCCCACACAGTTAAAACAGAAATCCTAAATAGTTTAAACACTTTGCTTAAACAGCACCTGTACCAAAGATGGCTCTGTTCTTCCTGCTCACCTGACCAGCTTTACTCAGATTACTTTTCACCAACTCTTACAGTCACTTTGCTTTCCAATCTTTGTGCACCTTATCACTCCTCCTCATACTGCACTTATTTCCTAAACTATTACTTTTCTTCATTCTGTCTTGCCCCACTACTAACTACAATTCCTCCTCTGTCAATGTATCCACCTGCTCATTTCCACCACTTCCTCTTTATATCTCTCTTATCATTTTAAGCTACATTCTACTTGTCTGTCTATAAATTATTACTAAACTCCAAAACATCCCAGTTTGATCTTTTCCCTGAAACGTTCGTGCTTTTAATACTTTAATTGTTATTGTATATTTCTCTATTCAATAACTAGACAATTTATGTTAATTTCTTTCTTTTTTGTGTTAAAATGCTATATTCATGTAATAACTATTTAAAAATATTTAAAAAGCATGTAAATAAGCTAATGTATAGATGTTTTTATCCAACAATTATAAATGTACATCATGCGTAAATTAAATGTGGAGTTTTTCTCCCCAGACCTCCACAGAAAATAGATTTTACCCAGTCTGACTTTTCCTGGTCAACAAAGACAATTAAATAAATAAAGTGCAGTCGCAAATCAGGTATGAAAATAGGGACACCTCTCCAAAACAAGTACATCATGTGTAGGGGTAAATCAGGCCTGAAAATAGGGACGTACCTCCAGTGGTAAATCAAGCCTAACGACAGGCAAATACGTCCAAAATAGGTACATCATGTGCAGGGTTAAATCAGGCCTGAAAAGAGGGACATTCCTGCAAAAATAGGTACATTGTGTGGAGGGATAAATCAAACCTGAAAATAGGGACATACCTCCTAGAATGGTTACATCATGTGGAGCAAGGCAGGCAGTCTGTTTCCAGTCGAATTTCGACTGGAAACAGACTGCCTGCCTTGCTTGGATTACTTTCAAATACTTAGTAATGCTGTACAATTATACATTTTCTATTACTTTTTGTTTTGTTTTGTTTTGACTTAAGACGAGTTTACGTTCGCTACGTCTACTACTATTGTCTGATCTAATTAATATACAGTGATTAACTAGAAATATATGGACTGAAAATCTTCCACACAGAAAAGTTTCTTACACTGTTTTGTTTTTGGACCCACTACACTTTAGTGGGTTGTTGTGAGACTTTGGGGATACCGCGGAGATTGCTTGTTTTTTATTATGTGTGTTTCTGACCTGTCGCACTGCCACTGAAAATACAAAAGACATCTGTCATTCAGGGGTGCTATTTCTTACTGGTAGCCTGTAGTACAATGGCACATTTGTGACAGTAACACAATAATGAAAGGGAAATGCAACTAATGACCCTTCGCCTACATATGTGTGTAATATGCAGTATTTCATGTACTTCTGATGTATGCTAATGTTACTTAAGAGGAAGGAGAGCATTTCTGGGATTGTTGCCAATCTGTAATGGTACCATGTAGCAACTGCACATCTTTCCTTTTATCTACTGAAAATAGAACTAATGGGGAAGAAAATGTCTATATGACAATTATGCCACTACCCAGTGGTTGTCATACAGTGTGACAGGCTGTAATGGAATGCAAAGTCACCTACTAGAAAGGAGAGGCAAGTAGTTACTTAAACTGAAAAATAAAAAATTCTGACAGACGTCTTCCTGCAATACTTTTCAACATGGCAATACAACAAATGTTCTCTTTACAGGTACATATGTATGTCTACATACACACACACACACACACACACACACACACACACACACACACACACACACACACACACACATACACACACAGAGGGCAGGATTCACGAAGCCTCCGTGTAAGAGATACAAGGCTTACATGGAGGCTGCAGTTAAATGGTGTGACATCAGCATGTCATGCATATGCATGAGGGCATGCTGAGTCACACCTAAGGCTAACACAGTCCGTGGAAGACAGTAGGGGGCATGTCCTTAGGCCGAGCCCTGCAAGCAGACATGCCCCCAGAAGAGTAAAAGTGCCCAAAGTAAACACCCACGACAGAGTCCATGGAAATGTGAATAAACACAACACAACACATGCCCCCACAGACTATGAACATAAAATATATAAATGAACATGTTATATATTTTTTTAAATTGTAAAGATGTTTGCCCGTGAGTGCTTGCTTATGCTGGCGTGCCCGTAGCTCAGCCACAGTTAGCAGTAAGTGGAAAAGCATATAAGAACTAACTATGCAAAGTAAGCCAAAAAGCAATAGCGTAGCGGTAGAGATGTCAGCTGAAGAGCAGGCAGTCATGGTTCGAGCCCCCACAACATCAATTTTTATTGTTAGTAAAATAAGCACGAAACAAGTCCCTGACATATATGTACACATATAAAATTATATTTTATGTAAAATGTAATGAAATAGGCCATTTATTTTGAAGAAATGTGAGATAACAAAATAAGAAAAAATGCCAGATGTGCCTACAGCTGAGCTACAGTTTAACAAGGTGAGTGCATCTGCCCGTAGGTGAGCAGCGGTTTAACAGGTGCAAAATGAGTACCCGTAGGTGAGCCGTGTTCTAACATGCTGAAACTGTGTGCCCCTAGCTGAGCTGAGCGTAATATGCATGCTGACAGCCAAATGAAGTGTAAACCAGCGTAACTCGCTTGCGCGGAGCTGCGCACCGCGCCAACAACCTAACCGACAGGCAACGTTGAGCAAGCTGTAACAAAACTGCCTTTACACAGACACACCCCCTAGCCTGTCTAGACAGTCATAAAATATAAAAAGCAGTGGCCAAGTTCATACCCAGGATACCATGCACCATAGTCAAGGTACGGAACCACTAAGCCATGACAGCTGTACTTAGAAATGCAGTAATAGCAAATATATAGGAATGAATAGAAAGTGGAGCACGACAAAGCAGGTTTTGTGAAGTTGATACAATTCCAAAATGGCCAATCACAGATAAGTGCGGGAAAAACGGCATATATAAGCCCCATAGGCGGGAATACACAGCATAAACAATTGTAGAACTAACTTGCAGCCAGAATGTCAGGAGTAGGTGGGGGTAGTTGCTTTCAAGCACAGAGGCGGGGCATTGAGGAGTCCAGATATATGGTCTGGCTCCTAGTCCACAATCATGAGGCCCAACTCATGCAGGGCCAGGTCCTGTGGGGAGCATATAGGGCTGAGGCATGGGACCGGTTGGCTCATGATCTCACCAGTGCCACAGGGATTCCAAGGACTGGTGAGCAGGTCCGTCACCACCATGCGGACCTGAAGAGACGTAAGCAGGACCAATTGAACCTTTGGATCCAGGAGGCCCGGCAAATGCCCAACACCCCACTACTGAGTAAGTTACATTTAATTATGTATGTAAGAAATTAAACTAGCTGATATTATGGAGATGTGTATTCCAATATTACTTCATTTATATTACAGCTGCAGGTGTCTGTTCTGCGAACTGCAGAGCCTATGACGATAGGCTGGTGCGGTTGCACCACCAGGCAGGTCAGTAATCCTCTCCCAGTAACTGTAAAGAAATATAAAAGTATGACAATTAGCAAAAGAGTGCAGTGTAGTCACTAAGTAATAAAATGTGCAAGTAACAGTGTAAGAGTGTTTGCAAGTATTGCTTGATTACAAAAGTGTGTTGCAGTCTGTAATCCAAATAGAAAAATGAAAATGTCTGAAATAAAGTCTGAAATAAGGATGCCCCACCTGTAATATAATAGTACACAACCTGCAGCAGGCTGAAAAGTACAGCTGCAGAATATGAGCAAATCACATGTGTGAAATATATCCCTGTTGAAATACTGAAACATGACAGAAGTGAGACTGCTGGAAAGGATTGTAATAACTACAGGTAAAACATGTCAATAAAGCCTAGAAGTAAGTATCATCCTGAATAGTAAAATGAAAACAAGTGAGAGAGTGTGAGAAAGAGTTATGAATCCACCAATAAAGTAGTAATAACCCGTGAATAAAGTATACTGCAGTCAGTACAGAATGAAATGAATGTGACAAGCAGAACCAAACTGTGAAATGTGTTCAAAGTGTTGCTGCAGCTGGAATGTGTATCCCAAAATCTGGATATGTTGCTCTCAGTCTGCAATATGCAGATAGTATGATTGTCTGAAATACCAAACATCCACAGTTGACTATATAAAGCAAATGTAGCAGGATGATGTAGCTGAGCAAAGCCAGATATGAATGTGTATGAATAACAATAAAATGTATATTGATATAGCAGTAACAGTCCTATCACCAAATTGGAGTAGTTATCATATAGGAAACTGTAGTTAGAACAGTCGTGTGTATATATCTGCAGCTATTAGAAATGTACAGCATATGTATTGGTATTCGAAGGTGTTAATAATATTTTCTTCACCCCACCCTATAACCACATATAATCCATTCCACATGAAATTGGTATGTGCAATCACAATTAACACCCCTGGACATTTGTCCTGTTGGGTCATAAATATTTGCATGTACGTTGATGCATCTGCCCTGTTCATACATCCAAACATGATGGCCTGTTGCCATCAATCAACCCTGCATGTTGTTGGACTGTGTATTGCTGTTCAAATTATGCATGTGTTATGCTCGCTGTTCAATGGTGTGAATATCTGGGTGTTTGGTTAATGGGAATACTAATGCATGCTGTTACAACTAATTGTGAATGGTATTGTATGTTACTAACCCAAACTGTCATGACATAATGCAAAACATAGGACGACAGGGAAGGCGGGTTCCAGCGGACCCACCTCTCCCACCTCAGCTGGCGAGTGCACCTGGCACTAGTGCCCAGTCTGGACCCTCCTCCGGTGGCCCTGTGCCACCTGCGGGTGGAAATGCTGCAGGGGATGGGGCACGTCCCCCCTCTGCAAGTGTGGCCGGAAGAGAACCACCACTCACCCACCGTAGTGTCTGGACTGTGGTGCGTAGGGAGATCCGGGACTCTGTTCTTGGGCCCCTACGCCAGCTTGAGGCACAGGTGGCACAACTTACGGGCATGCCTGTTTCCCAGCCTACACATCCCCCAGCACAGCCCCATCCTGGGCAGTGAAGGAACAGTGGCAACTGCCCATGGGTGGGGATATCACTTCCACTGTTGTCATCTGTGGGCTCATGGGCTCTGGATATCCAAACATCCATCCCCATCAATTGTGTAACCCCCCCCACACACGTGTCATACACCGCCCCTGTATGCGTCTTGTTTGTCTTGTCTGTTGACCTAAACAACCTACCTCCCCAGCTATACCGACTTCCTTCACCTGACATACCACTCTCACCTGGAAAAAAAAAGGGCACTCTGTACCCACAAAAAAATTACGCCCCATACATAGCTGCACATTCCACACACATGTCTGCTGGACATGGAAACTATCAATTACAATTGGCTGTACAAGTATTATTGTTGTCCTGACACCTCTTTCAGGGGTGGAAGGTTTCAAATGTCACACCAAATTACAAACATATGCACAGCTGTTGCTGATGAAGAAATGGGCAGCTATGGGCCTTACCTACATCCCTCCTGCAAAACCCAAGCTTGTTTCCCTACTGTCTTACCCTCTTTGCGACCCAATTTTTACCACTTTCCTGTCTCCCCATTTTCATTTCTTTCAAAGAAAATAGCGCGGGTGTGCGCCAGAGTAAGCACTGTTAAGCGGTTGTAAGCGGGTGTGCGCGGAGCTGAACACCAGTGCGCATGCGGGAGCTCCGCGCAAACCAGCGCTAACCTGGTTACAACTGCTTAAAAGTGCCTTAGTCACTCTGACTGACAGGTCCTGTAGTCAGTTCAAAAGCAAAATAAAATCCCACTGTCAGTCCCAAACCCAGGACTTTGGAACCAGTAGTCTGCATGACTTACCACTAAGCCATGACTGTTATACAAGAACATTGTGCTAAAATAAATATATCATGTAATAGTAGGAATGAATGTAAAGGGAATATAGGATGTGTAGTACACAAAGCATGTCATGCATACTTACTGTCAAAGCTAGTGGATTTCTATAATAGTAGTGCATGAACAGAAACAGCCATGCTAGTTGGTAGCTAGTAGGTAATAATGTCAGTTAATGTACATATATAAATGTATGTATATTTACATATATATATATATATATATATATATATATATATATATATATATATATATCGTTGTAGGTGTCAGTGTGCATACACACTTAGAACAGGAAACAGGAGAGAGGAATGGAGAAATGTGAATCTACAACATAGCCTGAATCATGAGAGAGATACTAACCTTTACACTCACAAAACAGTGTCCACAGCATACCAGCATGGTCCCCGCCCTTACAATCTGAAAGGGCAACGCCTATCTCACATACCCTTTTATAGCACTGTCCTGAAATCACAGTGAGAACTGCAATCAGTACACAACTGGCTTCATGCAATTAGCAAATGCTGGCTTACAATTGGTGCAGAGGCCATCACATGGACTTATGCAGATACCTACAAAAGCATGCTGTACTCCCACTCCACACATGCGATACTTTCATTGCACCGTCTGGAGGCAGACAGAAAGAGAGAGAGAGAGAGAGAGAAAGATAAAAAAAAAAAAAAAGAAAATAAGAACACAAACAACACACGGTACACAAACTAAGTTGAAGCTGTCATCAGTGTCAGTATCAAGCTGGGCTAGCAGCAGCAGGAAGCTATAGTAACGGTAACACAACAAGCTGCGACAAACACAGGTAATGTAAAGTAACAAGTTAATAGTCTACATACTGTGAACCCTCCATATGTGTCATTGGTCTGTATCTATAGGTATGTCCATGTGATAAGTTGTGTGCATGTAGTTTCACCCAAAGGGGATGACTATACATTAGATGTCATTCAGTGTTAGGCCATGATCCTGGCACCAGTTGTCTGTTTCAGTGAAGCCTGTCTGTAGGATGTGTGTGTCAGCTGGTGTAATGACTATGGCGCTTAGTTCGCAGTCATCTGGGAACTTTGTCATCCACAACCTGCACATGTTTGCTTTCACATCTGAGAAGTAAATGCCAAACAAGAGGGGTCCTAGGACAGAGCCCTGTGGGATACCACATGTGACTGGCATTGAGTCTGACATGGCTCCCGCAATATCGATATTATGGATTCTGTATGTCAACCAGTGTGCAACCCATCATGTGACATATGTAGTAACATGTAAGCTAATGAGCTTGTCTATGATGCCTGAGTGGAGTGCTGTGTTGTAGGCCTTAGGCAAGTCCAGGTAGGCTGTATGGACTGCGTTGCCCTCATCAATGGCTGTAGTGACTGTTTTGAAAGGTCAACCAGGTTCAGAAGGCAGGATCAGCCCATCACAAAGTCAAACTGGGTGGGATCAAGTGTCTGCAGGTACCCAATATTGCTGTATATTCGTCCCATAATGAATCATTCCATAGCTTTGCAGACCAGGCTGGTTAAACTTATGGAGCGGTAGTTCCCAGGGTCAGTAGAGGTGCCTCCTTAGTGGAGTGGGACCACTGTTGCTGTATGCCAGTGTTCAGGTACATATCCCGTAGTATGGCCAAGGTTAAATATCAGTCTTATATGTGGTTGTATCTCTTCTTGGAGTTCACGTAGCACACATCCAGGGATACCATCAGGTCACATTGATGCTGTGTGTTCTGCTTTGCTCAGGGCGGCCCTCACCTGGACATCTGAGATGATAGGGAGGTTACATTCAGCTGTGATAAGTATTTCTAAGTGTGGGGGAGAAGGAGTGGGGATACGTGCACTAAACCTGTCTGCCAGAATGTTGCCAATATCTGTGTGTTCAGTCAATGTTAAGTAGGTGTGTAGTAATTCAGAGCATATCTGAGGCATTTGGTCCATATGTCTAACATAACTGAAGAAGGCTTTGTGGTTATCTATAGTGTTCGTGGCCATTTCCCTCCCAGAGTAGGCCGTGGATGTTGTTATGAGAGACTGTAGCTTATTACCAGTGCTGACCACAGATGCCTTCCCTTTATGTAAATCTGCTCTGTCCTGCAGTAGCCTCCTTCTATTGTTATACAATCTGCCTTTGGCTGGGGTCCACCAGACAGGATGCCTAACCTTTGTGCATAGGGTCTGGGTTAGAAATGTGTGTGCATGTTCCATGCATTCTATGGGATGTCCGTGGGAAGCATTCACAAAGGGGTCAGCAGTGTGGGTTGTGGCCTCCACTGGCCCAGTGGGCTGCATGGATACCATGTCAGTCCTAACAAGTGAATATCTGTCTAATCACATATATATCAAAGTAGTCTACTGTGCTGGTGGTGGTGGTGGTGGGATATGTATATCCAGGCCGAGTAATTTGTGTCCAGATCACACTAGTGGATGGCGTTCCACATACAGTACCTTGGTATGAACCCCCAGAGTGAGGTTGTGCATTGGACCTGTCTCAGTGTGCTGACCGATGGGGCATGCTACTATGTTGTATGGAATGTGGCAGGTATTGTTGCACAGGTGTTGGCTGAGCACTGGTATCTGGCCATGTACTTGTGTATCCACCAAGAGACACACACGTGCTACATATGGGAGTAGTAGTATATCACTACAGTTGAGTATCATGTATAGTATGTGTGCCATATATTGCTGACATAGTCTGCTGATATCCTGTTTGTGTTCTCTTCCAGGGACATGACGCGTCAGCAAAATCCTGCCCACTCTGCTGCAGAAGATGAAGAGATACACCAGAGCCTGGTGCGGGATTATGACATACTGTTTTCCCGCACCAGCCAGAATCAACAGGAGAGGGCTGCACTGTGGCAAGACCTTGTCCGTAGGGTAAATGACATTGGCACGCATAATAGGACATATGAGCAGGTACGACATCACTGCAGTGATTTAATCAGAAATGTCCGTCAGCGTGCATTGGATATCCACAGGCAACAGGTCGCCACAGGAGGTGGGGTGGCCACATCCCCCTCACCAGACTGGAGGGGCTACTCCTAAGTGTTGTGGCTCCAGCCCAGGAACATCAACAGCAACACACCTGCATTATGATGGAGGCTGGATCCACACAGCAACACGACATGGAGCGTGCAGGTAATATGCCATATGTACACTTGACTGTTCTGTACACTGTTAGTTTATGCATGTGTAAGGTGTGTCCGTGGTATGTAGCTGTCAACATAGTATGTAATTGTGCAGGTGTGATATTGCCAATATCAGCAGCTGACATGTGAAAGGCAACTGGTGTACTACCGCACTGTATCATATGCAGTATCAATGGCACAGTTGTGCCCACTGACATTAATCTCCTCATTTCTGCAGGTCCCTCCGGTGTTACAGCAAGGCAGCCCATCCATGCTGGTGAGTGTGTTTTAACAATACCTATAATATTCCTGATAGTGCTAGTAATACTAGTGTAACTCAGTAGTGCTCTGTGTGTATACTGCGGGGTGTGCACGTGTGCATGTGTGCCTGTGTCCACGTGTGCATGTGTGCATGTGTGCCTGTGTCCATGTGTGCATGTGTGCATGGGTGCCTGTGTCCACGTGTGCATGTTGCATGCGTGCATGTGTGCATGTGTGCATGTGTGCCTGTGTCCATGTGTGCATGTGTGCATGTGTGCATGTGTGCACGTGTCCACGTGTGCACGTGTCCACATGTGCATGTGTGCCTGTGTCCATGTGTGCATGTGTGCATGTGTGCCTATGTCCACGTGTGCATGTGTGCATGTGTGCATGTATGCATGTGTGCATGTGTGCATGTGTGCCTGTGTCCACGTGCGCATGTGTGCATATGTGCATGTGTCCACGTGTGCATGTGTGCATGTGTGCATTAGTGCATCACTGGTAACATTGTGTAGACATTGTAAACTGTGTTTCTTGTCTTCCTCCCACAGGTTCTGGTGCTGCTCTGGTGTCCTGCAGCAGGGAACCTGAATCTGGTGCCACAGGTACTGATAATGATGATATCTGTGTAATGGCACAGGAAGGTGTGTCAGGGTCCGTCATTGGTCAGCCAATTGACAGTACACAGCTGTCATCCCCATCATTGCGCACAGTCATCCTGCCAGTACATCCTATATCACCATTGTCCCTAGGTGATGGACAGGATACAGTGGGCATTGACCAGGGTAATGTGGTATCAGTGGCACATGCTTCCCAAAACAGCAGCCATGGGCAGGGTCCTGCGATGGTACCACACAGACAGTTGCCCATGGGTTCTCGTGGGAGCATCCGTGGGCGTACTGCCTCTGGCAGATGTGCCCAAAGAGGTCTGTCAACCTCAGCTGTATTTCGGGCTGTCATGCAGGCACAGTTGCGTATGGAAAGGTACATCAGACAGGGTCTGATGGAGCTGAGAGCATGTCGCACAGCCATGACGGACAGTATGCGTGACATCGCGGATGCTATCTGTAATTTCACCAATGTCATAGACAGACGTTGTGGGGGCATATAACAGCAGTTCCACAACCACATGTCCATGAGCCAGGGCAATGGTGGACGGTTGCGGCATCGATGTGGCCGTATGACAGCAACAGCAGCAGCTGGCAGTTGGTGCGGACGACAACAGGCCCGCAGATGCCCCCATAGTGCCAGCAGCAGCCCCAGCAATGCTGGGTCTGTGCTGTCATCGGAACACCCCAGGAGACCACATGCACGTGGCTCTGGACAGTCCCAACAGGGACCTTTGTCCAGTCAACACACTCCCACTTCTTATGACAGTACCCAGTCTGGCTTAGTACCGGATATGGTCTGTAGCACCTCTGCCAGGCACAGGTACCGTGTCCATGCCCACAGACACTGATCTGTATGACCTGCCAGGTGCAGTCTGTGGCTGTCCACAAACTCCAGTATATGGCAGCCATGAGGTGGAACTGTGTGCATGTATACACACATGCGAAATGTTAACACCTAGGGCTACCACATACACGCACACAATGCACCAACAGTGCCCCACCCTGTACTGCTGTCCCTCACCAACACACATACACACACATGTCAATTGGTGGTATCAGTGGCAGACTCAGGCATGCCTAATTCACACCCTGTGCATATGATGAAACTGTGCCACCTCCTGCAATCTCCAACATCAGTGCAGGAACAGGTAAACACATTGCTGATGCACAGGGTGACTACATAGAAGTGTATTACTAGTATCATGTTGGTAACAGTACAGTGTGCTGATATGACTGTGTGTATATCCCAGCATGCCTGATGCAGTAACTGTATGACTGTCCTGAATTGTTATCTACACCTATAGTAAGTACCATAGTGTAACAGCTGCACATTATTGCATACCGGTGGTAAGGATGTCAACAAATAGCCACATACATAGGTAGCACAGGGGAGAAGCTAATGCAAGTAGTGATACACAATGATGGACATGTACAGTAATGGTGGCATGTTGCCCACAACGACTATGCAATGTGGATGTTTGCGCATGTTGATATGTGTGCAGTACCAATGTAATACAAATCACAATTAACTATGACATAATATCAGTTCTACCATGGACATCTGAGCTGTGCATTCCTGGGTACATGTTGATAGTGCCTACATATATGCACTGTTACCTACTGTAAGTGTTACCCCTTCTTTGTTGGACAATGGACTACTTCCAGCCCTGCTCACTGTAGCTTTGTTTGCATGCATGTTTGCTTGGGGTTCCCTGGAACACTGCTTCCACCTGCAATGCAGAGTTACAGAGCTTCTGTAGACTCCTAGTGACATCTGCATAGCGGACTATACGTACGTCAATTTTCCACATGACAGAACGTCACTGTCTGTCCTGTTCGCATGTACGTTGCCTGTGACACATTGCACATGACTTACCTGGCATTTACCCACATGTGCAGTCATATATGCCAGTGCTATGAAATCAGTAGCAGTACACCCACACATACTCACCTTCAGTATGTTGTTCCCCATTGGCCCTATGTGTTGGTAATCACCATGGCAATCACACTACTATGGTAGCATGTGCAAAGGTAACCTGAGAATCACCTCTATGGTCCAGTTGTGGTTTATGTGAGTCATGTGGCAATGTCACAGCTGCCACATGTATGGAGTCAACCCTCTCCCCTGGCCAGGAACGTACAACACATGTTTGGGATGCCACCACATAGCCAATCTGGGGACTGATCACTCTGAACCCAGTACTGCCATACCCTGTCAGGTGGCATGACATACTACAGTGACTACAATACCAGTCTGACATAGACCCGCACTGACAGCAATCCGTACACACTGGGGCATACTTGGAGACTCAGAATAGCATCCTGCCTGAGCATCACACACCTCCGCAGCTGGCACACAGGCATACGTTACGTCGGAACAAAGCACATGCCACACATGGCACACACATCCTGTGTGCCACACACTCACAACCTGCAGGGCTACACAACACACCTGCTACAGATGTGTCAGGTACCTCTCTTTGCCGCTGCAGTGTGGTCTCACTCAACAGGCTGTACATGGTGAAGGTCACAGTGATATGCCTGTGGGGCATTATGGTCCACCACAAAACACATGCATACAGGTCAGTCAGAGGCATGGACACATATGACTCAGTCATTGTCCATGCCACTATGGATGACCTGAGACATACCTCCCTGGACTACATGAAAGGGAACATAGAAGGGATCTCTCAGCATGTGGCATGGGCCAGTATGAGCCTGATCTTGGTTGCCATTATACCCTCACCAGGTATGCTACCACAATATGTAGGAAGGGTGTTCTATGTCTACATTCTGCTCAATCTCCAATGTCATCCATAGGGTATCCAATGGCTGTCAACGTGTGCTTACATGCTAGGGAAGCCACAATGATTTGCGAGGGGCAGCTTGCACGTGACACCCATGGGCCATTGTATATTGGCGAAGCCCCTTGATACACACATAGTGCCTTTTTCTGCAGGACACGGATTACATAGCCACCTCCGCAGGTATCACACAGTATAGGACACTAACAGTGATGCTACACAACACCAGCAGTGTACACCGCAAGATGCATGCACTGGACACTGTCCTCAGCACGGTGAACTACAATATATGTGCAGTACCAGATTCCTGATTCACGGCTCACAGGTGCAACCCATCACTGCCAGGTTATACCTCATACCATGCCTGTCGTCCCCTACACATGTAACACACATGGACAGGGGGGTGGTATCTCAAGGCACCACAGATACACACACCTCCAGGTTGTTGGCACAGCACAAAGCATCAGGGCCTATCTATGAGCTGCTAACAGTGTGTTGGACTGCCTTCTGGTTCATAGCCTGGCACACACAACCCTCCCATACACAGGAAACCCACCTATCCTCCCTAACAACACTGGCAATATGACAGTCTCTAGAAATGTCTTTATATGGCTGGACTGCATCCAGCCAAACATTGTGCGTGAGCATTACTGTAGCTACAACACACTAGCTGAAAGGTTCCCAGCATGTAGTCACTGAATTGCAGTGGAACAACATGTTACCCCTCCACAACAAGTGGGAACATGCAGCACCTGTTCATCGACTACATGTAGACTATATGGCCCAGACCAGATGTGTATCCCCTGCTGTTGGTATTATACCATATACAACCCACACTGTATAGGCACATACCGCGTGTGGCCCCTGCACAGTAAGACACAGTCAGATTGTTATGCATTGCGAATACCATTTATCCACTTGAGGCATGTGTCAGACATGGTAACTACTGAAGGTCATAGGTATATATGTGTATGTGTCACACACATACATCATGTGTGCATTGCCATTGCTGGTTTAGGCAATGGCATGCATTGTTATGAACAACAGCCCACAAATGGTCATATTGTGTGACATAACCACACGTGGCAGTTGTGGGTTTCCAAAACATACCTATCTGTACTCTGACAGTGGTAATAGACCCAGTAGTAGAGCGCACTATTGGCATTACTGGGCAAGTAGTCCTTTTTGGCTGTACTGATAGTGTGGTGACATCCCCTGTGTTTACTGGGGGAATATGCAGCATCTGGTGTATTGTAGTATTTACCAAAAGGATCTGTTTTCTCACACTTGCAATTACACACACCCTACTACCCCCCACACACACACTTGCCATTTGCAGGATTCATACCCCTACCTAACTATATCATGACACGTGAGAGAAACACATTAGCGAAGCGCACTATTCGGATTACTAGAAAGTTCCTCTTCTCCGGCTGTACTTATAGGGTGCTGACATCATCAGTGTTTGAAAAGGGTAATGTGCATCATGTAGTGCGATCTCCTGATTGCCAAAAAGCACATGTTTTTCATACAGAATTGCATACACACAAACTCCCCTCATCCAAACACACACACTTGCCATTTGCAGGTTTCAAACCCCTACCTAACCATGTTATAACACTTGAGAGAGAAGCATTAGTAGAGTGCGTTATTTGGAGTACTGGTAGGTGTTTTTATCCAGCTGTATTTATAGGGTGCTGACATCATCAGTGCTTAGATAGGGGAATGTGCATCCTGTAGAGTGTTTTACCAGTTGCCAAAAGGGACATTTCCCTCACACAGACTTGCACACAAACTAACCCCCCTCCACACACACTGGGCAGTTACAGGATTCAAACCCCTACTTAACTATGTTATGACACTTGCATTAGCAGAGTGCGCTATTCGCTTTACTGGGAAGTTTCCCTTCTCCTGCTGTACTTATAGGGTGCTGACATCATCAGTGCTTAGATAGGGGAATGTGCATCCTGTACAGTGTTTTCCCAGTTGCCAAAAGGGACATTTCTCTCACACACACTAACCCCCCTCCACACACACTGGACAGTTGCAGAATTCAAACCCCTACCTAAGTATGTTATGACACTCGTGACAGACGTGTTAGCGGAGCACGCTATTCGCATTATTGGGAGGTTTCCCTTCTCCTGCTGTACTTATAGGGTGCTGACATCATCAGTGCTTAGATAGGGGAATGTGCATCCTGTAGAGTGTTTTCCCAGTTGCCAAAAGGGACATTTCCCTCACACAGACTAACCCCCCTCCACACACACTGGACAGTTGCAGAATTCAAACCCCTACCTAAGTATGTTATGACACTCGTGACAGACGTGTTAGCGGAGCACGCTATTCACATTATTGGGAGGTTTCCCTTCTCCTGCTGTACTTATAGGGTGCTGACATCATCAGTGCTTAGATAGGGGAATGTGCATCCTGTAGAGTGTTTTCCCAGTTGCCAAAAGGCACATTTCTCTCACACACACTAACCCCCCTCCACACACACTGGACAGTTGCAGAATTCAAACCCCTACCTAAGTATGTTATGACACTCGTGACAGACGTGTTAGCGGAGCACGCTATTCGCATTATTGGGAGGTTTCCCTTCTCCTGCTGTACTTATAGGGTGCTGACATCATCAGTGCTTAGATAGGGGAATGTGCATCCTGTAGAGTGTTTTCCCAGTTGCCAAAAGGGGCATTTCTCTCACACACACTAACCCCCCTCCACACACACTGGACAGTTGCAGAATTCAAACCCCTACCTAAGTATGTTATGACACTCGTGACAGACGTGTTAGCGGAGCACGCTATTCGCATTATTGGGAGGTTTCCCTTCTCCTGCTGCACTTATAGGGTACTGACATCATCAGTGCTTAGATAGGGGAATGTGCATCCTGTAGAGTGTTTTCCCAGTTGCCAAAAGGGACATTTCCCTCACACAGACTTGCACACACACTGACCCTTCTCCACACACACTGGGCAGTTGCAGGATTCAAACCCCTATCTAACTATATTATGACATTCGTGACAGACACTCACATTATGTTGCCAAAAGGGACACTTCTCTCACACAGACTTGCACACACAACAACACTGCTCACCCCCTCACACAGACTTGCACACACACTGACCCTTCTCCACACACACTGGGCAGTTGCAGGATTCAAACCCCTATCTAACTATATTATGACATTCGTGACACACACATTAACGGAACGCCAAAGGGACACTTCCCTCACACAGACTTGCAAACAAAACAACACTGCTCACCCCCTCACACAGACTTGCACACACACTGACCCTTCTCCACACACACTGGGCAGTTGCAGGATTCAAACCCCTATCTAACTATATTATGACATTCGTGACAGACGCATTAGCGGAACACGCTACTCGCATTACGTTGCCAAAAGGGACACTTCCCTCACACAGACTTGCACACACAACAACACTGCTCACCCCCCCCTGCACACACAACAACACTGCTCACCCCCCCCCACACACACACACACACACACACACACACACACTGAGCATTTGCATGGTTCAAACTCCTACCTAACTACATTACGGCACTTGAGGGAGACGCATTAGCAGAGCACGCTATCCAAATTACTGGGCATCTGTTCTGCACCTGCAGTATTTATAGGGTGCTGACATCTTTATTTCTACAGAGGTATGTACATCTAGTACTACCTGTCAGGTTGGGGATAGCATATATATGCATTTGCAGCCACCTACTTCAGGGTCAGATATGCACATCGCACTGGCAGGTTATGTTCTATACCATGCTTCGTGACCACAGGACCTGTAACACACAACACAACCAGTCCAGAACACCACTCCCACATCCAGGACACACACTTTGCTTCCCTGGGAACAGTGCCAGGATATGCAGGTGTTCACATACACCATTCCAGTTGTTAACATCAGGTACAGGCATATTGTGTGTGGGAACTACTCAGGCCTCTACAACATTACCCTACAGCCACTACAATTTGTGGGTCCATGTGCTATGGCAGAACCACTCACCACAGTCACATGGGGGAAATGCATATTGCACCTGTCCATCTGCAACATGGGTACTCACTGTTCCACACCAGAGGTAGACCACCATTGTTGATATCTGACAATACCCACCTTTCCCTGGACATCCATATCCCACCCCCACCCCCAGGCAAGGTTGTCACTGCAAAGAAACTGTATTTAACACAAGCAGACTCTACACTTGTGAAGACCGGGGTGGATGACTTCAAAGGACCCATGCTGGGGGACTATACTGGCCACTCTGCATAATCCTTGACAATTGCATTCTATGAGCATGTGTAAGGTTTGCATTGATCATGCTATCCCACATATACCCATGACTGCTCCACAACAGGACACCTGTCAGGTGTACACCAGCCATATATGAGCTGTCCAACAGACAGAGTGAGCTAATACATTGCAGAGCTGTAGCCTACAGAGGGAGGACATCTGTGAACAGTACCGGCACGACACTTCAATCCCACATAATCATCACAACACAGTGTTGACAGTGGAATTGTCCAGACAATGCAGATAGGGCTCCCCTCAGTCTGTTATTGATGCCCACTTATTGTTAGAGGTCCTCAGCAACCCTCTTCCAGCACACACCAACAACATGGATGTGGCTTAGCACATTCAAACCCTGGGATCTCCACTGTGTCCCTGCTTGACAGAGGCACAGCACACTAACCTCACACGTTGCCTTATGTGACCTACTTTACAGTGGCACAGTAGCCTACTGTACTGGGGATGCAGATGCCATGCACACTCTGGCTAAGCTGTCATTCCCTAGGGCAAACAGCCTAGTATTGACCTCTACACCCATATGTTTAATTGTAAGATGCACAATATTTGTTGCTGTTAGACTGTTTGCAGGTCTTTATTGCCATAGCATTCCCTGTTCCTATGAACAACTTGTGTATCTGTGGAAGATGTTTGAATATGAGGGCGATCCACTATATCACTTATGTCTCTGTAGTCATTTACTGTGTGCACTGGGCAGATTGCTGTGTTGTGGTTGGTTCCTGGAATGACACGTACAAATACCAGATATGTGTGGCCAACTGCTAAACGGAGATATGGCCTAAGTGTGTGAGCATGCCCAGTTCAGCCTTTCCATGGCATATTGTCTGACATATGCCTCATTTATCAAAGTGTGCGAGCATGCCCAGTGTGAGCTTTCCATATGTTGAACTCTGCAGTCCACCACATATTTGGGTGAGTGTGAACTTCAACAATATCTCACGTTTATGGTTGTGTGTTGGGTGTCATGCTGTGTACTTACTGGCCAACTGCTTCGTGTCTGACCACAACAGGGATTATACTGTGCCTGCAGGGATTGCATGGGATACTTTGCATACAGTTGTCAACATCCTTTCATAATGACCTAACACTGTAGTACTGTATAGTGTACTGGTTCAGTACTTTCACTCTGGTGGACAGTATCCTGGGCTTTATTCCTATCACTGCTTGACATCTTCATAGTGAGCACAACAGACTGTGTAGGGGCATGTTGTGCACATATGACCATGTTGCATCATGTTCAGATATGGACTACCTACACCAAGCTTGTCCAACATTGGTAGTGTATTC
The DNA here is from genome assembly GCF_019279795.1 of Protopterus annectens. Lineage (NCBI taxonomy): Eukaryota > Metazoa > Chordata > Ceratodontiformes > Protopteridae > Protopterus > Protopterus annectens. Next base: position 800,603,459 of record NC_056733.1, on the reverse strand, counting down.
CACAACATAGGTGGACATTGGCAAACACAAGCGATGTGCCCTAGGTCATTTCTGATGCTTGTCAGAGAGTGTGTTTATCCTTCGACACACATTGTAACTGGAGTTTGCCATGACATATGTCATGGTTAGTATACTGTGCCTCCGTCTACCTGTGACATAACAGTGATACCCAGGGTAAACTTACCATCTCCCATCCACTCATCAAGATTCCTCTTGAGGGGTGTCGATGGGTGACTCTCTGGGTAACCTGTACTGGGAGTTTACTCAAGAGTGGGGGTGGCTTCTGTGTTATGGATCATTCAGTACAGCTTGTCCTATGTATGTCAGTGCTGGGGTTCAGGTCTCTCATGTGCATAGCTCACTGCCATTCAGATTGTACAAGGTGCAGCATGTTAATTGATTCCAGCTTGGACATGGCTTCATATATCAGACACAGCTTGCCTCTGGGTGGGCAGTATGGCAGTGTGTGGAGCTGCAGTTTGTTTAATCAGGCAACACATGGCATCTGTTCATGCTCTTTGCTACTCCTGGTGAGGCACTGTTGTGGACTTTACAGTTGATGGAGGTGTCTGCTGAGGTACATCCCACAGGGTTAATGTAGTCAATTGTGACACTGATGAAGGATGACTGCAGAGCCACAGTGACCTCCCCTTATCTAGATCTGACAACCTTCATGATTGGGTGGGTATATGGTATGTTTCTGTGAACACTACAGCCACATGTTTGTCCAATGCAGGATATCTATCACCTTGTGTCCCAAGGTCTCTCATTACATGTTAGGTACATAATGGGTTAACACCTGTTTGGTAATTGGTGGCACTTACTGTATATCCACGGTGGTTGTCTATACACATTTCTGCAATTAGCTTGCTGACATGGCTATGGCACCAGTTGTCTGTTTCTATGTGGCCCTTTTGTGGGTTGCTTGTGTCAGCTGGGGTCAGATATGGTGGGCAGTTTGTACTCCTCTGCATACATGTTCAGTCACAGTCCTTCCATGTTGGCCTGTACCTATGGGACATATATATGAAAAAGGGGAGGTCCCAGGACCAAGCCTTGTGGGATGCCACTTATATCTGGTTTGTAGTCTGACATGGATGCAGCATGTCTGACCATGTCAGTTCTGTCCTTGGTCTGGTTTGCAACCCCTCTACTGACATAGGGGTTTATATTTAAGCTGGTGAACATATCCATACTGAACACGTAGGGTATAGTCTGGAAGCATTTGCATGGTCCAGCTACACTGTGTGGACCACATTGCCCTCATCGATGACCTTAATGACTGTTTCAAATGGGTCAAACATGTTTAGGGGCAGGATCTGCACTTACGACAGCCACACTGGGTAGGGTCCGGTGTCAGTAGGTCCCCGATAGCTTTATGTCTGTGGTACATGCTGATCCTTTCCATAGCTGTGCAGACCAAGCTTGTCAGGATCCTGGGGTGGTAGTTTGCATTATCCATTCAGGCAACACCTTTGTTGTGAAGGACCACTGTTGTTGTACACTGCTCTTTGGGTACATATCCTGTGGTAAGGCTGACATTGAGCAGTAGTGTGATTTGGCATTCCATTCTTCTTGGAGTCCATGTTGGCCTCAGCCCAGGACACCATCTCATACCTTTGCTGCTGTGTGTTTTGCTTTGTAGATGATGGCTGTTACCTCAGCATCTGCAATGTCAGGGGGCCAGCAGTCTGCTGGGATAGATATTTTGCATTCTGGGGGGGGGGGGTTGCACTGCACCTGTCAGGTTGTATGTTGGCAATATGTGTGTGCGTTTGGTATGTTGTTTGTAATATCTGTGTGATTTGGAGCATATCTGTGAATTCCCAACATGGTTCCTACCATCAGTTGAGTAAGCCTTGTGATTATCCTTAGTGTCCTGTACAATTTGTATCTTCATAAGTTCATAGGTTCATACTAGGCTATCCACCCTAGGGCATTAGTAAGCCTAGCCAGAGTGTGTGTGTCTTTCGCCGCCCGTTGCTATGTGAATATTATGGCCATTTATGATTTTCTTTACTGTGCCTCTGTCTGGATGTGACACAGTGAAGACCCCCAGTGTACATCTACGATCATCCATCCACTTGGCAATATTCCTGTTGAGGGGTGTCAGTGAGGAGCTCTGCCTAACATGGAGTGGGATCCTTTTCCAGGGTGTGGGGAGCCTCTGGGTTATGTATCTGTCCCTTCAGCACATCCTATTTCATTATGTGTTGAGGTTGACATCTGTCACTCTCACAGCTGCAATGGCTTTGATTTCCTGGGGTGGAGCATGTCCATTACTCCTGTGTTGGACATGGCCTTGTACAACAGACATACAATGCCTCTGTGTAGGCAGTCTGTGACTGCATTCAGCTGGGGTGTCTACAGCCAGGCACCATATGACATATATTTGACACCCTTTATCCTCTTAGTGAGGTACCTTTGAGGTCTTCCTAACCGCTGCAGGTGTCAGGTATGGTACATCCCATATGAGTCATTGTACTAGATTATGGGTCTGATAAGAGAACAGTACAGGGGCACAGTGACCTCTGTTGATGTAGATGTGAATCCTTTCATGATATGGTGTCCAATATAGACAGTCTTCCTAGCCACATTGGCATTGTGAGTGTCACATGACAGGTTACTGTCGACTTGTGTCCCTAGGTCCCTGATTACTCCTTCCATACATAATGGTTTACCACCTATGTGGTAATTTATGAGTACCTTGTTTGGTATTTGGTGGGACATTCATACTGTCCAGTGTCTTCAGGATGTCTGGGTGGGGTTTCTGTGTGTGAGAGTGTGGTCTGTCACATGCTACAGACTGTACAGCAGTTTTGACTACAGTTAGGTGCACATGGGTGGTCTCCGCTGCTTCGTGCATTGTCAGTTACCTGGTCGTATGGGTGTCTGTGCTGCATATGGATACTCCCCCTCCTTTGATGTTTTGGTCCAGGTGTTGGGACCATAACGCATGATATGAGGTATAACCTGGTAGTGCTGGTGTGCTGTCAGTAGGCTTGCAGCAGGCTTCTGTCACTGCACAGACATCGATGTTCTCCATACTGGGAAGTGCCTCAGGAGCATGCATATTGCAGTTTACACATCTGGCATTGGTCAGCATTACCCTTATGTTTCTTACCACTTATGTTTTCTAGGGTGGTGGGTTAGTCTCTTCGGCCTTGTCTACGTATGGATCTATGGAGGTGGCAAAGGCCTTATCCAGTATCCAGATGCCCAGGGGTAACAGGTGCAAGCCATCCCTGGAACAGCAGCATGGCTTGTCATGCATGACATCTCAAGCAGACAGACATTAGATCCTTTTGGACTGACAGCTGTAATTGTGCCACCTGTTAAAGCTGATCGTTCTGTGTTTGTACTGTGGCATCATTCTTGGTGATGGTTGGATGCTGCAAACAGCCAGTGTCATACCAGCCTGGAGTACATACTCAGAGAGCTCATCCATGTCTCTTTTCATGTAGTCCAGGGAGGCACATCTCGGGTCATTCACACCAGCATGGACAATGAGTGCATCATATTTCTGCTTGCTTTGGGGTGACCTGCGTACTTGTGTTATGTGGCATATTGTGGCAGCCTACAGGCAGCTTACTGTACCCTTTCCCTTGTTCAGTCTGGTGAGTGGGACAGCAGTGTGTCTGCCTATACAGACACCTATTACAACTGTATCAGGCATGTTGTTTCTCCTTCTGGCCTGTGACTGTTTGGCACACCAGCTTTGTGTACTATGTGTTGCATGTGCTATGTTTGGAGGTTGTGGTTGCTTGGGGTCTGCTTTGGAGGCCTCTGTTGGTGTGGTGTGGTGTGTTTGTAATTAGGGCCTCCGGGAATGTTTTTCTGTGTTTATGTGTTTGGTTTACAGTTGTGATAGGTCTATGTGGGACTGGGTTTGTGGTGTATGTGGTTACCTTCTCCTCCTGACTAGTTTTGACAGTACTGAGTTGGGGGAGCTCAGCCTCCGGTTTGGATAAATGGTTGCATCTCTCACATATATTTGTATTTATTGGGGGGAGTTGAGGGTTGTCTGTGTACTTGGGGCAGGTGTAACATTGCCTCAAGATTCACAGATTCTACTTGTTGTGGCTGGCCTTAGTGGATTGCATGTGTGGACATATTTTATTGCCATACTACTGATCAGTGATTACTTCCCTTTTTATGTTTGCTCTATCATGTAGTAGCTTCCTCATTCTCTTGCATGGTTTGGTAATGGCTGGAGTCCAGCATGCCAGATGCCTGCATGTATGGCATTGTGTCTTGTTGTTATTTGTGATTGCATAATCCAAGCATTCCCAGCTGTGTTCATGGAATGCCTGTATAACAGGTTCTGCGGTGTGTCCCATATTCTGCACTTGCACAGGGCCTTTAGTGGATTCCACATCAGTTTGGAGGGGTGCAACTTATGCTTTACACATGTTTTTCACTGTGGTTTTCTGGCCAGGGACTGTGGTCAGGATGTGTATATCCGGTGTGATTACTCTATGGTCTGGTCTTACCAGTGAGGGATACACTTCTCATCTTGCCATCCAGTATGCATGTTGCTGATTATCACATCCAGTATGCTTACCCCTCTTGTGGGAGTGGTACATTGTTCCTGGGCATTTTGGTTTATGGATTCTGGGAACTTTTCTCCTAATGTGTTGGTGCTAGTATAATGCTCCCAGTGTATGTCTGGGTATTTTCAGTCAACCAATATAATGTGGTTTGGGGGCTTGATATATTCATGTATTCCAACATAGGCCAGGTGCAGTTCCTGGTGTTAGGACAGTAGTCTGCAGCAGGCTATATACTGGGAGGCGGTTTTAGCCACTGGTACTTGACCATGGCTAATCCATGCTGCTTCTTGTTGTGGTACCAACATGGGGGTGTGGTTATCCTTGACAATTATTGCTAGTCACCCTCCTTTTGTAGCTTGTTCCATGTTTTGAGGCTATACAGCACAGTATGAGGTGTAACCTGGTAGTGTTAGGGTGCTGATGTGAGCCTTGACCCAGTTTTCTATTACAGGACAGATATCAACATTCTCCATACTGTGTCCGTTTACACTGCACGCATCTTGCTGTTTAGACTTCTGGCATTGGGTAGCATTACATCTAGGTTCCTATCCCTTGTGGTACCTATGAAGGTGGGTTTGTGTTTTGAGACTTACCTATTCAGGGCACGCTGTGGGTACTGACAGCCTTTGCCAGTATCCATGGGGCCTGGACTGATAGGTGCACGCCACCCCTGGCAGGTCGTGTATCATGTCATGCTTAGCATGTCTTCCCAGGCTGAAACACATTGGTTCCCCTTTGACTAACTGCATTACTTCAGCCAGTTATTGCAATTGATCATCCCATCGTCATTTTGTGGCTTCATGCTTGGTGAGGGTGGATGTTAGTCAGGGTCCTCAAGTGTGCATATAGTATTGGTGTTACATTACTTAACACATGGCATTCATGCCTCAGGTGGTGCTGCAGGTCTGCCTCTGTCAGATGCACATATTACACTCCCTGTACATGTTTGTGAGCAGGTCATGTCATTTTAGGCATCCCTGTTATTATTTGAGTGAGTCAGAGGGGGTATCATTCCCAGGGTTCCTACTGAGCCAGTGTATATGCTATGCGTTGCCTCTTTGCCAAGGCCAGGGCATACTGAACACGCCTCCTTCTGCCTACTGGGCCAGGCTCAGGTTGTTCCTCCTCCAAGTCACGCTCTGCCTGTGATGGCCTTGGCAATGGTGGGGGGCTGTTTGGCCCAGCCCTATGCTGGTCCTGCTGCAGCTGTTTTCGCAAGATCATATTATGTAGCATAGCACATACCATGACAATTTGGGTACATATAGTTGGTGAGTACTGCAAGGCTCCACCAGATGTGTCCAGACACCGGAACCATGACTTGAGCAGCCCAAACACAAGCTCTATTACATTACGTGTTTGTGCATGTGCCTCATTATGGTGTTCCTGTTCAGGTGTGTGTGCGTTTCTGATGGGTGTCATCAGCCACGTCTCCAGTGCATAACCTGCATCCCCCACTAGGTGTCCGTGTGGGATGTCCCTATTGGCAAATGTCTGGTACAGCTGCATCAAATTCCAGATGTGGGAATTATGGTAGCTCCCAGGGCAGCCAGCACACACATTCATTATTATGCCCTGGGCATCACACACAACCTGGCAGTTGATGGAGAGGAAGCCCTTGTGGTTAATGTAGGTCCTACCCCGCTTACCGGCTGGTGCTTTGATGCGTATGTGCTTGCAGTCTATTGCACCCACTACCTCAGGGTATTCTGCTATTTGCTGGAAGAGACGCATATTGCTGGCCAATACCTCACGGGCATTGGGGAAATATACATGATCACCGACATGTGCTGACATTGCATCCAGGAACTGGTGCAGTACCCTGGAAGCTGATGCCTGTGATATCCCTATCATATCACCAGTTGGTCTCTGGAAGGTACCTGATGCTAGTATTCTTAGGCCAACATATACCTTGGTTTCCACTGGGATGGGTTCCCCTCTGTTGGTTCTGTGTGTGAGGTGTGGCCTGCACAGCTCGACTATTTGCTGCAGGAGCTCTCTGTCCACTCTATAGCACTCTACTATCTCCAGCTCATGTAATCTGTGGTAGGTGCCCCTGGGCCTGTACACTCTTCTCAGTCTCCTCACTGTGGGTTGTCTGGCACCATCTGCATTGTCACCACCCTCAGCAAGTCGCCTATGTCTCATTATGACAGCTATGGCAGCCCCTAGCATTTCTGCTCTGAGTTCAGCTTTTTCAGTTTTCACTTCTAATAGCTTACTCCTGTCTTGCAGTGTCTCTTGAGAGAAACATCCTGCACTGCTGTTTGCAGAGTTTTAAGTGCTGGGCTGGGCTACTATTCTGCCTGTGTAATTGCCTGCTTCTAATTGTTTTCACCTGCTAGCTCCAGCAGTATTCCCTGCTAGCTTCCTACTAATTCTGTTGCTTCCTTTTTCCTTTCTGTTTCCTCAGGGGAGAGCAGTGTGCATACCAGCAGAAACACGCTCACAGTGGCTTACAGACGCACACACATGTTTACACGGTTCAGGATCTGCCTATTCGGGTTAAAACGCTTGCACACCAGCGCAAACAGTGTTACAAATCTACCAACACGCTTCCACATGCTCAGTCTGCCTTACATGCGTGCACACTGCCCTACTCGTGCTTCATGGTGCGCACACGTGCGCATGCATGCCCAGCAAGAAACTTTGGTGTAAGTAACAGTGTACACCTTCCATTTCTTGACTTTCCCATGCTTATCTTGTGGCACTCCTCTTTCCATGATCTGTGTCTGTCATCTGTCATGTAACACTGACCTCCAATGAACTGCATTTCTTTCTACCATTCCCCCCTGTGATGTCACCTATCTCCTACTCTATTCCTCCCCCTTATGTATCTCTTACACTACTCAGAATGTGCTTATTTGCTATGTGACTGTGGGATTCAGTATCCTAACCCTCATTTACATCAGATTGCCTACTAATGCTTAGTTACATGTCTTAGACTCAGCTTCCCCCCTTAGCAACCACTACACAGTGGCCTTGTTGTTTTTGGTCTGCTGGTCCCTCCATTGTCATTCCATGTATATTATAACCTTAATTTTTATGTTTTATACAGCGTAGCCCATTTGCGTGGGGCTGCACTGCGTTTAAAAAAATTATATTTTTTTAATATATACATCAGGGTACCTTGCCATTGGCATGCTGTCTGACACATATACACCCTTTATTTGGAGCTGACATGGCTCCATTGTGATTTTTGCAGAAATGTACTCATTTGTCAACTGAGTACATTTCTGCAGCTAAAACGGCTCTTACACGGGCTGCTTTCTGTTTCGTGGATCGCTACTCTATCTCATTTGCATGCCTTTCGGCTGCAAGTGAGGTATTTAGCATATCCACACCCAGTCCGTGTAAGAGATGTTTTAGCTGGTCTCTTACATGGAGTTTTGGGCTGTTCCTGGATTGCGAGGCTTGCATGGAGTGTTACACGTCTCTTACACTCCATGCAAGCCTTCGTGAATCCTGCCCAGAGTCTTTTGCTGCCTCTCACCGCATTCCCTGCATGCATTTTCAGCATGAGTTCAGCAGTAAAGTACTTTGCATGTAGAGTATGGAAGCTTTGTTTTCAAGTAAAGAAATCTGAAAAATACTTATTCAGTTAGGGGATCAATTACTCAAGGCACAAACACGATCCAGGTCTAGTTATTTATTTTATTTATTTTACATTTAATGACTGGGGATGTCCAGATGGACACAAAGGCCCCTTTTCAGCAGATGCCCATGGAGAAAAGCTACAGTACACTGAACTGCCACAGTATGACTGCTTTCACCTTGAACTTCACCCTCAGGATGAAACTGCACCAGTTGTGGGTAAGTGCCACATTACCCATACCAAAGTATTTTTTTTTTTTTTGTTTATCATTTGTTGACCATGTTAGTCAACTAGACTAGTTATCCCATTTCAGGGGAGAGCCACTGTGGTATTTATACTTTCTAAGGAGTATTTGACCAGGTCACAAGACGACTTCCTTTTTTGAGCATTAGGTGGTGCCAGAAGACTGGCATTAGTGCTTGAAGAATTCCTAGATGGAGGAATGGGTAAATATTGCTGCTGCAGAAAATTGAGAGAGAGAATCACAGAAAGAAGAAAGGAGATGGAGCTAGGCACTTTGGATACAGAGATATTGGGAACATAATGAAAGAAGGAGAACCAAATGAAGGTAGGGAGGTGAGCTGGAGTGCTGCGATGGATTTAATGTTGCAGGAGCAGTCTGATAATGAAACAAGATACTGTGGCAAAGAAGCATATTACACAGGCTGGCAGTGCAGAGACATGTATGGTTGAAGTACTCAGTTTTAAGAATATGCCTCTGCAGCTGGATAATGTAAATGGAAGAAATAAAGTAAAGGAAAAGATACATGCAAGCAGTACAAGGCCAGGAGCAAGAAGCAGTATACAGCATAAAGAGGAGTGTTTGCCAGCAGCAGAAGTGCAACAACTTTAAAAAGAAAAAACAATATTAATATTGATAAGTAAAACCACTGCTGCCATTGACATGTATGCCATTATAGACATTATATTGCCATTAGGATTTACATTAAAATATATAAGAGCTCTGATACATTTGGGGCCAGATTTTTTTTTTTCAGGAGGGAGATTAGCATAAAGGGGTTGGAGTTGGCATAATGGTTAATATGTTTGCTTCATGGACACACGATAAAGGGTTTGATTATCATCCTTGGGAAACTGGATTACAAGGGCAGGTAGCCTAGTACTTACCTGTGAAGTAATTGTTGAAACATTTAAAGTGCAGAAAAATTTAAGAGTGAAATAAAAAAAAGAAATAGCATATTACCATGGAAAAACTTTATTTTTGAAGAAGTTTGGCTTACATTTAAAAATTAAATTGACTGTGCAATTCAGAAATTCATACATAGACTTGAACTTAAAACTTTTTTTTTTCTCACAATATGTGATAAAGTACATGGCAAAGAAAATGTATGATAATAGAAATATACAGACAGGGGATGGGGACAGTAGGTTACAATGGATACGCATGATTTAAAATTACAGCATATTTCAAATAGTATATTAGTAAATGGAAAAAGAGTAACTGTTAGTGTTGGGGATAACTAAAGATTGTTTTTATTGTGGAGATGAAACATGTTTGGTTCAAGAATGTACAAACAGAAAAGATGGGTAATGTGTGGAGCAAGGCCATACTGCTGAAAACTGCAGCCCATCCTGTAGGAAATGTAATGCCTGGCCATTTCTGATTTGATTATTCTGGGCTGTTGAAACAACAGGTACATGATAAAGAAACTGAGAAAGTATGTAGAGAACAGTATTCAGGAAGAAAGTAAAATTGCTGATATAAGTGAGAAAGAAAGTGTAATATATATACATAAGCAAGGGGGGAAGAGTAATGACAGAAGAGACTCTGATAAAAGTATGATGGGTTAGCAAGTGAAGAAGGGGAAGATTGTGGCTCAGAAATAGGGGAAGCACAAGAGTTGAAAGAAGTTGAATCTGTTGGAGGGAGAGCAAGAAGAAGAAAATGAAAAATAAGAACCAGATGGGAATAAAGGTTCAAAAAGAGGAAAGGAATAGTTTAAGAATTGTGGAACTAAAAGTACAGTATAAAACATGAAGTGCTGGGTTTGATGATTATTGAATAAAAGGAAAGTATTATATTTGCTGGACACAACGTGTTAAACAAGAAAAAAGGTAAACATCAGATGTATGAGGAAAACATGATATGGTGGGCAGGATAAGAAATGCATTCTGGGTAAGGGGTGTTACTACAAGGATCTGAAATAAAAATATTAGATGTAACAATCATAGCTTAAAGAGTGGTGATATATGACTTGAGAAAAATGAACATTGAGAATAAAAGTAATATATGCATCTACAAACGTCAGAAGGAAACAATGTTTGAAGAATTGGAAATATAATTGATAGTGACATGCCAATAGTAATGATTGGGGTCCTTTAACTGTATGTTAAGAAAAGAAAAGGGAAAAATACAAGATGTAAAGGTGATAAAAAAAGTGATGCAATGTGGAAATCAGAGAGCAAGAACAAGTAGAGTGGTTGTACAAAAGAATTTTAAATGGGGATAGAATATGTTATACATAAACATGTTGGGTGACATGAAGGAAATAGCATGTGGGGTAGAGAAAGAATTTTTAGAACATAGGGCAATATGGGCTGTGTTAACAGATGAGTAATGAAAGAAGGAAACTGAAGAAAATGGTTAAATTGGGATGTAAGTAAAACAAAAGAAATGAAGAAGGAAGGCAGTAGATTATGGAAACAGCACATGCCAATGAAAGCATTTTACAAAAGCTGCTTAAAATGCTGGGTCGTTTTCAAAGAGAAATAGAAAGCACACTTCTACGGAAGTAAAGAGAATGGTAAAAAAGAACTAAATGAAGTCTGGCGACAGACTAAGTTGTCCCGGGACATTTTCATGGGGGTGGGTTAGGTTAATATTAGAGGGAGTTAAGCGGGTTGAGGGGGTGAAAGGGTTAAGTGGAGGAAGGGATGTTTGGGAGGAAATGAGATAATGATAAGGAGGGGCTTAAGAGGTTTAGTCTAGTGTAGTTGGGTTAAGCAATCACATTTTTGCGTGAACTTCCTACAGCAAGTTTTTCATCCATGACGACCTGCAGATAGTGGTGGTCAGGTAGGCCTTGGAAGGGGTGAGTGATGTTCAATAACAGGGATTGGTGGTAGTGATATATATATATATATATATATATATATATATATATATATATATATATATATATATATATTTTTTTTTTTTTACATTTGTTGTTGGGATTGAGGTGAGAGTGGTCTATATCGGTGGAGAATGGGGTTGCAGTGGGGGGCTAGTGAGCAGAGTATCTATCTCAAGGGTATTGTTGGGCAGAGAGGGGCACTTCTGTTTCGTGGGTTCAACCATTGTCCTTCTGGGTATTGGTGCTGGTGCAGGGCTGTTGGTTTGCTGACTTTCGATGGAAGCTTGGGTGTTTGGTTTAGTTTGCTAGCCTTGTGGGAGAGGCAGATGGGTGGTCTTGGGAGGGCTGGAGTTTTGTTGTCGCCATGATGATGTTTAGGGGGGTTCCTCTGTTGGTAGCGTTTGGGTGCGTGTTTCCAGGCTGCTGTCCTGTTTGTTCTTTTGCTTTGGATTGGCGATCCTATTCTTTTGCTTTCATGGGATTGGGGTGCACCATTGTGGCAGTGGGGGCTGCACGCATGCTCTGTGTGCTTGGGGCTTCCTGGGTTAATAGGGAAAAAAAAAGGGTTAGGCTTTGGATTGCAATGTGATTCCATCGCCTGTTATTTATGTTTGTTTCTGATGGGGGTTCTCCTCTCATTGGTGGTGGTGGTTTTGTGGCTCACTCGGGTTCAGGAGTCTCTGGTGCGGTTGGTCTGCCATGTTTGGTTTGAGGAGTTTTCCTCGGTGTGACTGCGAGTGTTTTTTGTGGGCTCAGATCAAGGTGGTGTGACCATTGTTGCCACGCATGCGCAGTGATGGTCAGAGGATTGTGGCTGTCAGGTCTTGCATTTGGTGTGATATGTGTTACGGGACAAATGTATAAGAGCACAAAGGAATACCTGTTATGCCATTCTGTATCTGGTAAATGTTTAGGTACACAGTAGTAATACTAACAAAGTTTTGCAGTTTATTAATTTTCGACTGACAAATTGAAGACATTTCTGTGAGGGATGTTGGTGTAAGTATGCCATTAATTGTACACTAAATGTTCAAATGCTATAAACCACTTACCTGATGTCTCAGAACAGCAAGTCCTACAAAATAGAAAATATTTGACCAGTATAATCATTTAAATGCCTGAAGTATTTAAAAATATCCTGAATTTTTCAGACAAGAACAGTACAACAACTGATTGGCTCTCCCCCACACAATGATAACATAAAGATCTTAACAAATTGAGGTGTCACAGTCATCACATTGTTACATGTGAAAAAGAGTGCAAATCAGCTTAGGGTATATGCATAATTAATGAGGGGGAAATTTTTGTACATGACTCATGCCATATCTTAACAACAAAACAGAAGAGAAAACCACACTACATGTTATCTGACACAGCTGTCAACTGTCCCAGATTTTGCAGATAATCTCTGATCAATGGTATAGACTTTCTGTAGAGTGTCCAGGCATACCTCTCAGCCTATTTGAGCAAGAAATCCAGACAGAGCCTGTTATAGTTGGGGACGGAGTTCCGAAGAGCTTGTCTCGACATACATTTTCTGAAGGAAATAAGATCTGAAACCGGAAGGTAGGGCATGGCTGCTGATGTAAATCATCACTATGTGGAGTTCAAGGTTCTGCCAAGTCCCAGAGGTGGGAAGGTAGAAAATTTGGAGATGAAGTTAAATGGCAGTTGAGAATGGAAGACAATAAATATCGGGGTCTCTACAAAGGAATATTAAATGTGTTTGAACAGTAAAGGTAATTGTGTGCTTTTAATTTCGTAACAAACATTTGCTGTACTTTAGAGTATATAAGTGATGGTAGGGATTTTAATTACTCAGTTCTGATAAAGCTGTTGTAAACAAAAGTGCTATGTTTTGTGAATAAAGGTGGTGTCTCTATGGCATTGGTTCTTATGTGTTGCATTTTGGATCTTTGTTGCATAGGTTTGGAAGGGTTCAATTGCTAATGTGGCTTTGTGAGGTGATACTATTGCTGTCGGTGTTGTATTTTGTGGTTCAGATATTAATTTGGGGTTGTGCGATGGACATTCTGATGATTTTTGGCACTGGGGAGTGGCCTGCGGCCCAGGATTGCAGTATGGGTGCTGGATGTTCGCAGGCTTACGAATGACCATTCATGGCTGCACATGCGCAGTCAGGCATTGCATCTGCCCGTGGTTTTCAACACTACAAATTTTAACAGGAAATACTTGTTTTATTGTATGCACATAGTGAAAGCAATGTGTTAGTCAAAAACACAGCTCTGAAATTTGTTGCGTCGCCTTTGCTGGTGTAGCTGTCAACAATAACTGATTTTGTGTGGGCAACAGGCTGTATTTCTTCTTCAGAAGTGCCAGAGACAATCAGCACGTGTACACACATACAAACACACTAAAAACAACTAACTAATAGACCCATTGCCTAGCATGCCTCACATTTTACACTGCACTAAGGGAATTTTCTAGCAGGCCTCACATTTTACACTGCACTAAGGGAATTGCCTAGCATGCCTCACATTTTACACTGCACTAAGGGAATTTTCTAGCATGCCTCACATTTTACACTGCACTAAGGGAATTTTCTAGCAGGCCTCACATTTTACACTGCACTAAGGGAATTGCCTAGCAAGCCTCACATTTTACACTGCACTAAGGGAATTTTCTAGCATGCCTCACATTTTACACTGCACTAAGGGAATTGCCTAGCATGCCTCACATTTTACACTGCACTAAGGGAATTGCCTAGCATGCCTCACATTTTACACTGCACTAAGGGAATTGCCTAGCATGCCTCACATTTTACACTGCACTAAGACAATTGCCTTGCATGCCTCACATTTTACACTGCACTAAGGGAATTGCCTAGCATGCCTCACATTTTACACTGCACTAAGGGAATTGCCTAGCATGCCTCACATTTTACACTGCACTAAGGGAATTGCCTAGCATGCCTCACACTTTACACTGCACTAAGGGAATTGCCTAGCATGCCTCACATTTTACACTGCATTAAGGGAATTTTCTTTTACACTTCACTAAGGGAATTGCCTAGCATGCCTCACATTTTACACTGCACTAAGGGAATTTTCTAGCATGCCTCACATTTTACACTGCACTAAGGGAATTGCCTAGCATGCCTCACATTTTACACTGCACTAAGGGAATTTTCTAGCATGCCTCACATTTTACACTGCACGAAGGGAATCTTCTAGCAGGCCTCACATTTTACACTTCACTAAGGGGATTGCCTAGCATGCCTCACATTTTACACTGCACTAAGGGAATTTTCTAGCATGCCTCACATTTTACACTGCACTAAGGGAATTTTCTAGCATGCCTCACATTTTACACTGCACTAAGGGAATTGCCTAGCATGCCTCACATTTTACACTGCACTAAGGGAATTGCCTAGCATGCCTCACATTTTACACTGCACTAAGGGAATTGCCTAGCATGCCTCACATTTTACACTGCACTAAGGGAATTGCCTAGCATGCCTCACATTTTACACTGCACTAAGGGAATTTTCTAGCATGCCTCACATTTTACACTGCACTAAGGGAATTGCCTAGCATGCCTCACATTTTACACTGCACTAAGGGAATTGCCTAGCATGCCTCACATTTTACACTGCACTAAGGGAATTGCCTAGCATGCCTCACATTTTACACTGCACTAAGGGAATTGCCTAGCATGCCTCACATTTTACACTGCACTAAGGGAATTGCCTAGCATGCCTCACATTTTACACTGCACTAAGGGAATTGCCTAGCATGCCTCACATTTTACACTGCACTAAGGGAATTGCCTAGCATGCCTCACATTTTACACTGCACTAAGGGAATTGCCTAGCATGCCTCACATTTTACACTGCACTAAGGGAATTTTCTAGCATGCCTCACATTTTACACTGCACTAAGGGAATTTTCTAGCATGCCTCACATTTTACACTGCACTAAGGGAATTGCCTAGCATGCCTCACATTTTACACTGCACTAAGGGAATTGCCTAGCATGCCTCACATTTTACACTGCACTAAGGGAATTGCCTAGCATGCCTCACATTTTACACTGCACTAAGGGAATTGCCTAGCATGCCTCACATTTTACACTGCACTAAGGGAATTTTCTAGCATGCCTCACATTTTACACTTCACTAAGGGAATTGCCTAGCATGCCTCACATTTTACACTGCACTAAGGGAATTTTCTAGCATGCCTCACATTTTACACTGCACTAAGGGAATTGCCTAGCATGCCTCACATTTTACACTGCACTAAGGGAATTTTCTAGCATGCCTCACATTTTACACTGCACTAAGGGAATTTTCTAGCAGGCCTCACATTTTACACTGCACTAAGGGAATTGCCTAGCATGCCTCACATTTTACACTGCACTATGGGAATTTTCTAGCATGCCTCACATTTTACACTGCACTAAGGGAATTGCCTAGCATGCCTCACACTTTACACTGCACTAAGGGAATTGCCTAGCATGCCTCACATTTTACACTGCACTAAGGGAATTTTCTAGCATGCCTCACATTTTACACTGCACTAAGGGAATTGCCTAGCATGCCTCACATTTTACACTGCACTAAGGGAATTGCCTAGCATGCCTCACATTTTACACTGCACTAAGGGAATTGCCTAGCATGCCTCACATTTTACACTGCACTAAGGGAATTGCCTAGCATGCCTCACATTTTACACTGCACTAAGGGAATTTTCTAGCATGCCTCACATTTTACACTGCACTAAGGGAATTGCCTAGCATGCCTCACATTTTACACTGCACTAAGGGAATTTTCTAGCATGCCTCACATTTTACACTGCACTAAGGGAATTGCCTAGCATGCCTCACATTTTACACTGCACTAAGGGAATTGCCTAGCATGCCTCACATTTTACACTGCACTAAGGGAATTGCCTAGCATGCCTCACATTTTACACTGCACTAAGGGAATTGCCTAGCATGCCTCACATTTTACACTGCACTAAGGGAATTGCCTAGCATGCCTCACATTTTACACTGCACTAAGGGAATTGCCTAGCATGCCTCACATTTTACACTGCACTAAGGGAATTGCCTAGCATGCCTCACATTTTACACTGCACTAAGGGAATTGCCTAGCAGGCCTCACATTTTACACTGCACTAAGGGAATTTTCTAGCATGCCTCACATTTTACACTGCACTAAGGGAATTTTCTAGCAGGTCTCACATTTTACACTGCACTAAGGGAATTGCCTAGCATGGCTCACATTTTACACTTCACTAAGGGAATTGCCTAGCATGCCACACATTTTACACTGCACTAAGGGAATTGCCTAGTATGCCTCACATTTTACAATGCACTAATGGAATGATTGATTACTTACCTCATGTAAATTGTATGGCAATTTTCTTACTCAGTGATGGATGAAAGGCAAGGGCATCTTGCTATAAGGAAACTGTTTTAATGTTTGTGTGCAGAGAGGTGAGGCTTTCCTAGACTGCAAAATACTAGCTATAATTGTATGAAATATATTTAAACAATACACATTGAGGTTCTTCATGCTGTTTTGGAGTGCACCCAGCATCTTAACTAGTGCTTGGAAAGTTATTTATATATGCTTGCTCCCAAGGTGGATTTCAGTTGCTGACTGTTTGATGTTTGTTCATAGTTAAAGATTTTGTTAATTCATATCTTTCAGAATATTCATGCTAAACCAAAAATCTAGTAGTCTATCAACTTTCTGGGTTGTAAAAGCAATGTTTGAAATTGTCACTAATTTTGAGCCTTTGTCCCCCCCTTTTATTAATGATGTGGCCCAGATTCTTTGCTTTAAGAGTTGTAGAATGCAGGTTAGTGATTTCTGTATACAAATAGACAGAACGCTACACCTCCTAAGGGCCTAGTATGGTATATTAACAACCTCAACTGGGGAGGTTAAGCAGGTTTAAAAAAAAAAAAAGTAGGAAGGGAGTGCTAAGTCATAATTACATTTGGCAGAGGGGGGGATATTGTAGTGGGTCCCCTTGATAGCACGGTAAGCTGCCATTTGTTCTATATTATATTGGTTAGTGATGGACCTCCTGCATATCCATAAAACAACCAGCACCGGAATTAGCCATTATAAAGCTTGCTTGTGATATAAACTGGACCTGCTGGAGGGATAGGTATATATCTTAGAGAGACTACTCCATCTGTGAACAGGCTCCCCATTCATGTGAAACACAGTTGTCCTTGAAGAGGTCTTGGAAGGTGTTATTTGGGATGTGTGTTATGTATTTCCAATGTTTTACATGTTCTTTTCTCTCTTGCAGATGGGGTGTTGGAACGCTGCAGTTGTAATTTGGAATAGGTGGGTATAAGGTGGAGCTTTCTTGTTACTATTAGAGGGTTTAATTTTGTCCTTTTCTTTGTAGGAGGTGGTGTGCCAAGTACTGGGGTGGTGCTACACAGTGAATTCTAAAATGATGAAAGCAGTGGTGAGCAAAGATGCGACACATGGGGAGCTCAAGATGACAACAGTTATTGAATGAAATTGCTGAAGGGCAGAAGGCATCATGCGGTGGCTTGAAAGGGGATCTGAAAGGTAACATTTTTGATAAGTCAGATGTTTTGATACTTGAATGGGGCTCAAAGTGGGTCTGAGTAATAACCTTATTAAGACATATTTGAGCTCTGTGTTCAATTAGTGGGAGCTGATTATCACATTGGTAGAAGGGGCAAGTAAGGAAGAGGTAAGTGGGGGGGGGGCCAAGTGGGTAATGGGTGGTAATGGTTATGGGGAGTGTGGGGATCCCATGGGATGTCAACGGAAACGTGTACAGCACTTAAACAACCAAATAACCTCTCCGAAGTGCAGTAACCCAAAGGAACACTCGATGCTGCTTAAAAACTTTTAATGTCACACAAAGATAAACACGTAGTTTCCTCGATTGGCCAAGCTCTTCCTGTCCTTCCAGACTCATTGCGGCCAACAAAGCAAATGTTCCCTCTCGGCTTGAACACAAAAAGACCAATCAACGGAAACGTGTACAGCACTTAAACAACCAAATAACCTCTCCGAAGTGCAGTAACCCAAAGGAACACTCGATGCTGCTTAAAAACTTTTAATGTCACACAAAGATAAACACGTAGTTTCCTCGATTGGCCAAGCTCTTCCTGTCCTTCCAGACTCATTGCGGCCAACAAAGCAAATGTTCCCTCTCGGCTTGAACACAAAAAGACCAATCAACGGAAACGTGTACAGCACTTAAACAACCAAATAACCTCTCCGAAGTGCAGTAACCCAAAGGAACACTCGATGCTGCTTAAAAACTTTTAATGTCACACAAAGATAAACACGTAGTTTCCTCGATTGCCAAGCTCTTCCTGTCCTTCCAGACTCATTGCGCCAACAAAGCAAATGTTCCCTCGGCTTGAACACAAAAAGACCAATCAACGGAAACATGTACAGCACTTAAACAACCAAATAACCTCTCCGAAGTGCAGTAACCCAAAGGAACACTCGATGCTGCTTAAAACGTTTAATGTCACACAAAGATAAACACGTAGTTTCCTCGATTGGCCAAGCTCTTCCTGTCCTTCCAGACTCATTGCGGCCAACAAAGCAAATGTTCCCTCTCGGCTTGAACACAAAAGACCAATCAGCGGAAGCGTGTACAGCACTTAAACAACCAAATAACCTCTCCGGTGCAGTAACCCAAAGGAACACTCGATGCTGCTTAAAACTTTTAATGTCACACAAAGATAAACACGTAGTTTCCTCGATTGGCCAAGCTCTTCCTGTCCTTCCAGACTCATTGCGGCCAACAAAGCAAATGTTCCTCTCGCCGAACACAAAGACCAATCAGCGAAGGACAGGAAGAGCTTAACCAATCGAGTGCAGTAACTAGGAACACTTTGTGCTGCATTAAAACTTTTAATGTCACACAAAGATAAACCTTTGGTTTCCTCGATTGGCCAAGCTCTTCCTGTCCTTCCAGACTCATTGTGGCCAACAAAGCAAATGTTGCCTCTCGGCTCTCGGCCGCAATGAGTCTGGAAGGACAGGAAGAGCTTGGCCAATCGAGGAAACTATGTGTTTATCTTTGTGTGACATTAAAAGTTTTAAGCAGCAGTGTTCCTTTGGGTTACTGCACTGGAGAGGTTATTTGGTTGTTTAAGTGCTGTACACGCTTCCGCTGATTGGTCTTTTGTGTTCGCCGAGAGGGAACATTTGCTTTATTGGCCGCAATGAGTCTGGAAGGACAGGAAGAGCTTGGCCAATCGAGGAAACTACGTGTTTATCTTTGTGTGACATTAAAAGTTTTTAAGCAGCATCGAAAGTGTTCCTTTGGGTTACTGCACTGGAGAGGTTATTTGGTTGTTTAAGTGCTGTACACATTCCTGATTGGTCTTTTGTGTTCGCCGAGAGGGAACATTTGCTTTGTTGGCCGCAATGAGTCTGGAAGGACAGGAAGAGCTTGGCCAATCGAGGAAACTAGGTGTTTATCTTTGTGTGACATTAAAAGTTTTAAGCAGCATCGAGTGTTCCTTTGGGTTACTGCACTGGAGAGGTTATTTGGTTGTTTAAGTGCTGTACACATTCGCTGATTGGTCTTTGTGTTCGCCGAGAGGGAACATTT
Organism: Protopterus annectens; assembly: GCF_019279795.1. Classification (NCBI taxonomy): domain Eukaryota; kingdom Metazoa; phylum Chordata; order Ceratodontiformes; family Protopteridae; genus Protopterus; species Protopterus annectens. The sequence continues at coordinate 800,583,635 of NC_056733.1, read as the reverse complement.
GCTTTGTTGGCCGCAATGAGTCTGGAAGGACAGGAAGAGCTTGGCCAATCGAGGAAACTACGTGTTTATCTTTGTGTGACATTAAAAGTTTTAAGCAGCATCGAGTGTTCCTTTGGGCTACTGCACTTCGGAGAGGTTATTTGGTTGTTTAAGTGCTGTACACATTTCCGTTGATTGGTCTTTTTGTGTTCAAGCCGAGAGGGAACATTTGCTTTGTTGGCCGCAATGAGTCTGGAAGGACAGGAAGAGCTTGGCCAATCGAGGAAACTACGTGTTTATCTTTGTGTGACATTAAAAGTTTTTAAGCAGCATCGAGTGTTCCTTTGGGTTACTGCACTTTGGAGAGGTTATCCCATGGGATGTGCAGTCACAACATTCATAGGAGCGCAGGACTTATTAGACTAAACCCCTATGGCTCTTGCAAGCCAGCGAAGTTCAACCCTTGCTTTCTTAGGAACTTTGGGGGTGGTTGTATTTACTCATTCAATGGTGGAACCATATTTAGGGGAGGGCAAATGAGGTGTTTGATAGGATACTGGAGTTTGTTCCTAAAGGGTGGAGTTTTTGGGGTGACAAACTTGTCCCTTGAGTAGGTAGTGTTAATGCTACATAACAGTTTAAGGTTTTACAGAATACCACAAGGATCATTTCACTTGGTGTTGGGTCAATTTTGTGAGTAGAGTTTTAAGAAGCATGGTTGGCAGGTGGTTGGTGGGGTAATTTAAAAACTGGGTGTGTTGTTACAGGGGAGTTAGAAGGTTTACAGGAAGCTTGACCACAGGATAAGGCTGCTGTAGGACAGGTCTTAATTGCCTACTAGTGGTATAGGTAATATAAGGAAAGAGCTTTCCAGGAGAAAGGCCAGGGCCAAACAGGGGTTAAGAATGGTTTGGTAATGAGTGAATTGGGGGTGTTTATGGCTGGATATGTAGAGTATTTCATTGCTGAGCATAGGCAGGTTTTTGGGAACTAGGTCCAAGGGGTGCTGGTTTTCTGCCAGCTAAGGTAGGACATTAAAGAGACCGTTACCTATGGTAATGGATTTGTTGCACATATAGAACTGGGTAGTGGGTGGGCTAAGGTGATATGCTACGGTTAACAGGGTCTTGGGTGTGAGACTTGCTACTAGTTTGACTGGGTGCTGTCTTGAGCTCAAGGTGTTACAGTTTGTGGTTTTATTGTGGTCATAGGCAGTCAATACATTCAGGCTGAGCCATGATTTCAGCTTTGAAGGCAGCGAGCTAAAAGGGCAGTGTTCTCTTGGTGTGGATGTTCTGGTGTTACAATGGGGTCATGGTAATCCTACTTTATTTAGTTTTATTAGGGTGTGTTTCAGTGATGGCATGGCAAAGGGGTTTATGACAGGATTCTAAGGTGCTTTATAGATTATAGATACACCAAATGATGTTTGGCTTGACCCTTCCTTTTATGAAAAGTGGATTGAACTATTTTGGGTAGAAGGGAGGGGGAACAGCCTTGTCAGGTTGGTTGGCAGAGAAGAGGGATAGGGTTGCCCTCTTCTGTTCCCCCTCTGATGTCTGTATGTTCATTTCAAGGATCTGGGGAAAGGAAATGAGTAGTTGGAAGAAGCTTGCTGAATAGATAAGCAAGCTGAGGTAAGGATGGTGCTTATTTGGTGGAAGGTAATTCAATGGATGGTGTATGAAGTGACTTGGGACTCTGCTTCATAAGTAAAGTAAGTGGGCAGAGGTATGGACCCTGCTTGTTGGGCAGGGTGAGTAGGTACGCTGCCCTGATTAACATTACAATGAATGGTGTATGAAGTGAGATGGGACACTGCTTCATAAGTAAAGTAAGCGAGTGGAGGTATGGACGCTGCTTACTGGGGCATGGTGAGTAGGTATGCTGCCCTGATTAACATTACAATGAATGGTGTATGAAGTGAGATGGGACGCTGCTTCATAAGTAAAGTAAGTGAGCAGAGGTATGGACCCTGCTTGTTGGGCAGGGTGAGTAGGTACGCTGCCCTGATTAACATTACAATGAATAGTGTATGAAGTGAGATGGGACACTGCTTCATAAGTAAAGTAAGTGAGCAGAGGTATGGACGCTGCTTACTGGGGCATGGTGAGTAGGCATGCTGCCCTGATTAACATTACAAGAATGTTATGCTGCATTTATAATCAATTATATCATGAATAGTTGTAATTAACAAAGTTGGTGATTAAAGCTATGTTATGGAAATTTAATAAAGGTCATCAAATGTCATTTGGTGTGATGTGTGTTATTGAAGGGGACCGGGACAACCTTGGAAAATGAAAACATGCTGAAAGATTTTGAGAAAAGAAGAAGGAAGTTACAGTTTAAGACAAATAGGAAAATGGATGAATAAAAGAATGAAAAATGCGACAATGCTGTATAGATAAAAACTTTTTTAAAAGGAAATAAGGAAAATGTGTCACAATTTTAAGGAATGGAGGTAAAAAGCAAGGAAGGTAAGATGGATAAAATGTTATGTGAACTTTCTGATCTTCTTTACAGTCTTTAGTTAGAACTGCTGCTCTCCACACACCAGCGCCTAGCAGTGATCTGTATAAATGCTGATATCTCATAGCTTAATTCACCTTGTCTGTTGTGTAGACACCAGTTTCTAACAGTGCAAGTTTGGATTAAAGTACCCTTACTGTCTAGGCAGCTTGTTTGTAACTACAAGAGCAGGAGTGTCCAACCGCGCCCTCAGAGCTCTTCCATGCGACCCTTAAATTTAAATTTAATTTTAATTAAAATTTTTTTCCGTGTGTTTACACTTTTGCTGTTCTCGCATGCGCCAACTTCCGTTTTCAAGTTTTTTCATACCAGCGTCGTTCAGCTGGTATAAAACACCGTTCGGTCATTTTTTATAGTTCTGGTAAAGCTGAAGGAAGGAGCGAGATCGTGGCGAGAGGATTTATTTTATTTCAATGACTACAGTTACACTACATTGCATAGCAAAAGGTAAGGTAAGTAATTTTAATAAGATCTTTTTAACTTGTTTGGAATACGTCTCTAGTAGATGGTAAGACGTTGCTATAGTCAGCGTATTTAGATCTTGGCCCCACAACAATATGCAGCCCCCGGTTTTCGCTGCTGTTCAGTTGTTACAGATGACAGTACGGTTGTTGTGGCTGCTAGTTCACAGAGCAAAGGATATTTTTTGTAGGTTTATTTCAACAGTGACTGAAAGTTGTACTTTGGCAGCATTTTCTTTGACTCAGGGCATTGAATGATGGAAGATGCAGAGACGCATGATGCTGTGTGTCTTTGGCGAGGTCAGGTAAGCTTTGGTGGAGCGGTAGCATACCTTTCAAAATTTTTGCATCGTATGTTTGGTTTGTTTCTCATAAAATTTGTGGGGTTTTTTGCATATCAGTGAGGAATGAAGTCTGAAAATTACAAAAATATGAGTTTCAGACTTGCAGGAAATGCATTCTAGCACAAAAGTGTTGTTATAGCAACTTTCTTAAGTTTATTAAAGCGATGTTTAAAACCTGTTCCTATTTTTGGGCCATTGTCTCCCATTATATAAGTCTCTGTCCAGATTTTTTTGTGCTTAGAAGTTGAGGCGTATGAATAAGAAATGAAGCTGTATTATGTTCAGATCTTGAATTGACTTGCATGATGTTTTTGTGCAAGGGGTCCACATGCCATGCTTCAGTGTATTTTCAGCAGTGGTGAATTGGTAGTCTGAAGCCATAAATATGTTTGAATGTGTGACTCGTGCATTTTTGGTGTAATCTTGGGATGTTCTTTTTACCACATCTTGTTGTTTAATATGAAATGGTCAATTATTTTTTATACATTTTAAGTACTTCCTGAGGTGATTCTTTAGCTATGGAGTAGTCGCTCTTTGTAGTGGTAAAGGCAGTTTTGCAAAAGTAGTATATTTACTGGTCAGACAATAAGAGTTACTCAGTGATGGATGCATTAATTTATCACTTTAATTGTAATAACAAGCTCACACTAACCATTTAAAGCAGTGGGCTTTTAAAAACATAAACCAGTGTAGATGGAGTGATTAAAAGTATGTTTTTGGCAATGAAATGTGCACATTTTTATACTGAGTCTCCCATGCGGTTTTAGTTTTTAAGAGCTGACACTGGAGAGTTTTTATTTTTGTGGGTGTAACAAGTAAATTAGCTCTCATGGTGAGGCACATAATCTGCTTGCATGAATGCACTAATGCTGTCTGCAATGTTTTTTTTTAAGTTACAGCAGTGTGTTTTCCATATGTATGTATTCATTTTATTTTTATTAATGTGCAAGTCATTTTACCGGACATCTGCAGGACACTTGCTGGAGTGAAGAGGAAGAGCTTCTAGTCTAGTGCTTGACATGTACATTTCATGATTCTCTTGTCTTGGTCTCTCGTAGATGTTCTGAGATTTTGTCATTAACATCCTCTACTTGGCCTTGTCTTAGATCTGGTGTACTGGACTAAATTCTGAAATTAGACAAAAATCACTCATTGTTAACCTTTGAAAGTTAATATTTGAAGCATCAATCACACTGGTGTAACATCTAACTACCATAGCAAATGCTCCCCCACCTTTCATTGCCTTCTTTCCACTTCAAACCTTGTGGCAGTTAAATTACTGAGCTTTGCTTTGTGTCTTTCTTGTTAGGTCACCATATCCATAGTCACTGTGCACAGTCGCATAGAGAACTTGGGTGTAGTGGTTCTTGTTAGCTGTCCAGGAGGATAGAGCACATTTGTTAGAACGCATCCCCCCTGGCCAACACAGCACTGGATCATGCAGAGACTGGCCAGACCACAGAGAAAGACAAGCACTGTATACCTATACCGTGTATGGATGCTAGTGATCAAGAAGACCTAAACTGGCAGTATCAACCCCCCCCAAGCATCACTGCAGTACAGGAGAGACTGTCACTTGTATGTACCTCAGGCAGTGAATCAGTTTAATGTCATCCATCTTGTACTCTGAGCTACCAACAATAGAAAGAAAATAAAACAAACAGTCATGTTCCATTCTGTATTTGTTTTTTGGAGCGTGTGTGTGTGTGTGTGTGTGTGTGTGTGTGTGTGTGTGTGTGTGTGTGTCTGCAAGAGTGTTGGGGTAGGTTTCCCCAAGTATCATAATATAATCTATGATACCGGATATGGTTCAATTTACAGGAGTCTGTGAAAGGGTAGATGTTGTGACATAATTATTAAAACTACACTTGCACATTTCCTTTTTATTATTTTATTTCACAGACTGACATTGATTGCTTGGCTACTCACCTGTGTCAGTCGTGATGATTATTTACACTAGCGGTTGGATTTACCTCCGTGATGCTTTGAAGGGGTCTGAGTTTCGTTGGCAGTGAGAAAATCCCATGGGGGAGTATAAAGGTTGTTTATTATTGTTATTATTATGGAAAATTGAAGCATTCCACTGTTCAAAGAGTGATAGTCTGAACTGGGTGGCTGCCTGCATATGACTATTTGACCTTGGAGAGCTAACCACACCCCAGGATCTTTCTTCCTTTTTTTTTGTAATTAATGTGTGTGTTACATATGAAGTGACAGCAGATGAGAAGATATTTACAGTAAATCGCTCTTGTAGTTGGAGGAAGATGACAAGGCATTTTTTGTTTTCTTTACTTGAAGTTATCGATGACACTACCAGCACTGTTTTTGATGTAACATGCAAGTTGTATGCATGTATAAGTATGTCGCTGGGCAGGGGAGTATAGATGCGTATCAGAGGGATGTCTGCTGCTGCTGTTTATAAAATAATTTCCTTTACATTGCTGCATTGTAAGACATGTTCCAGGCTTAGTGAATGGCTGCTTTAGAACATCATTAGAATGAGATATTGAATTTTAGGGCAAATATTATGCATTTATTAATTTATTTATTGTTCAAATTCACCTACAATACAGCCACATTAGTCCTAAACCTGGGTTGTTTTTTTTTTTTGCTCTTCAGTTAATGTGAGAACTTTTTTTTTTTTTTGGTCCTCACTTGCCGTTTGGCCCCCAGACCATTTCTGTTGACTCAATGCGGCCCTTGCAACTGAAAAGGTTGGACACCCCTGTACTAGAGCATCTAGTTTGTGCACAGCTGAGCATTGCCCATCAAATTCCTTGTGTCATTGACCTATTCGATATTTAAATTTCCCTCACACCTCCCTAGTAGGTCAGCAGCCATGGATATGCACTTCCCAACTCTCTCTCTCTGTGGTCAGTCTGGTTGATATGGGCATTCTGAGGTATTGTAGCAATTGCATCATGTACACTGACAACCCACGTATTCTTAATAAAACAGATAGTGTATGTGAGAGGAGTAAATAAACTTTCACACTGGAGGAAAATCTCTGTCATACAACCAAAACTAATCCTATAGAGGTTGTAAGTGACACTTGCACCATGCCTACTGCCCAGGGTAAAGACCCTACACATAAAACTACTTATGCTGAGGCAATTACAGGTAACCTTCCTAAAACACTAAGATCTTCTGCACAGCACAAGCAAAAAAGGGTCCTCAGCCATCACATAAACACTCCATTAAAACATCACTCACAGCTACACATAGTAACACTGTATCAAATGCCTCCATTGCTAATCCCTTAACGCACACCAGAGCACAACCAAATTTCCTAGTCATTAGTGACTCTGTAGTGAGGCACACCACTGTCCCCTTCAACAGACTAAGTAAGGACAAGTCACTGTTAGCTGCCTATCCGTGGCTAGAATCCATCAAGTCGCACAAGCACTCAGGTCATTGAACCACAGGTACCAATATGATTCTGTCATAGTCCATGTGGGTGTTAATGACATGAGATGCACCTCTCTTGACTACATGAAGTGAGACATGACTGAGTTTGTTGATTATGTGTCTTAGACAAGCATGAGCCTAGCACCGAGTGGCATACTACCTTCTCCAAGAATGATACCATGTTACCAACAGAAAATGATTGAGTTTAACAATTGGCCTAGCTTCTCATGTCAATCCAAGTGGGTACAATATTTGATGCCCTGGGAGGACATGATTCATAGGATCATAGGAAGTTACTAGGCATTAGTCCTGAGGCCCTTATAAGCCTAGCCAAGAGTTTAACCCATGTTTAGACATGTTAGCAGCTGATCCCCCTGTCCAGTAGGGACATGGGTGGAATCCCAGGGATGTAGTTTCTGTTTCCCATCCAGTTATCCAGGTTGCATTTAAAAAGGGGTAAAGAGGTACTCTATTTGATATTGAGAGGGAGTCTATTCCAGAGATGGGAGAGTCTCTAGGACACATATCTGTCCTACCAACAAGTCCTATTGATGTCACAGACCAGGTTGAGGCCGCACATGTGGGTTACTCGAACAGAGCTTGACTTGTGGATATGCAGCAGTTCCATCAAGGTGGGATCCGAGATCACCTTGTATGCCAGACAGAGGTCACCTCTGAGGAATCTGTATGAAACTGAGTAGAGGGATAGGGTTTTGGCCATTCTGTGTATGATATATTTTTGAGGCCCTGGATTCTCCTGGTGAGGAACTTCTGTGGTTTCAACAGCTGCTGCATGTGTTTTGCAAGGTACATGCCGAACGGGGCACTGTACTCAATAATGGGCCTTAAAAGAGAAGAATACAGGGATGTTATGACCTCCTTGTCCCTGGATGAGATACCCTTACTTATGAGGTGGGCCATGTAGAAAGCCTTCCATACAACAGAAGTAACATGTTGGTCAAAGACAGTCAGACCATACTGTTTTGCCAGGGATGGTCTGCACTTATCCTCTCTAGGCCTTGGGATATTGACAAAGACCTTTGCCCCCCTCCATCAAGCCTTTTTTAGCCAATGCCAAACTGATCAACCTCCCAACTTAACTGAACCTCTGAAGGAATATTTGAAGGGGGTACTGCTCAATGCTAGAAGTCCTAACAAGAAACTCCACTCCCTGCAAGCCTTCCTCTGCCTGGAGAGTGTAGACATCTGTGTAGTAATGGATACATGGTTTAAAGTGATAGACAGTACCCCGACAGTGCAAGGTTATAATTTATTTCACACCTTCAGACCAGCTACTGTATCTGAGGGTACTAAATGTGGGGGAGTCTCAGTCTATATTAAAAACAACCTCACATTAAGACTAGTTAAACTGAATGACCCACTAGAACTCATACATGTGCATCTCACCATAAACAGGGTCTTGTACATTATTCTTGCAGCCTATAGGTTTACCTTCACGTCCCAGCAAACCCATACCATGTATGCCAATGTAAAAGAGTCAATCACCATTCAGCCCAATACAGTCTTTGTGGAGGATGTCAACTACCCCATGAAAGATTGGGAATCCTACACCACTTGTAATGTATAAGTCAAGATATTCCTAAACTTCATTAATATCAACATTCTGGAACAGTTGGTCCATTCTCTTACCATTGGTACAAATGTCCTTGACCTTGTACTCACAAACATGGGGGAGCAATATTCTTTGCTCCCTGTAATGTCCTCACCCATCAGATCTGGCCAAAAGGCAGTATTGCTTGAAATAAAAATTAAATCTGGAGAAGACCCTGCAAAACCAAAAACCTTTAGCAACTATTCCAAATCAAACCTCTCTCTACTAAGTGATACCTTGGCTACATTCCAAAGACCCCCTACACTTAGTAAACACCATAGCATATGCTGAGCTGTTTATAAAATCCTTGTACTGTCATATTGATAGCTATATAGAGTGAAGTGTGGCAACTTATATTAAGAATAAGACACACTCAAAAGACAAGCCAGCTCAACGAATCACAATATCACTTGGTTATAGAATAAAACAAACAAAAAAAATCTTTTTTCAAGTATAGGAGGAACAAAGCCCAACATACCAAAAATACCCTGACCAATCTAAATAGGCATCTAAGAGAGCTAATTAATACTTCATAGGCTAAATTCGAAGAAAAAAATAACTTCTCAGGCAAAGGACAACCACAAAGCTTTCTACAGCTATGTTCATAACCTCAGGCAACAATGCTCAGAACTTATTGTAAATGGCATCACCCACACTGAGCCAGAGGTCATAACCAACCTTTTATCTGACAAGCACAGCTCAAATTTCTCACTCCACTCCTCCCAGATAGTCCAAAGGAAATATTGCATACCACAGTCACCCCAAAGTATTACTAGGGAATCAGTCTTCAATGTCTTCACTGCACTTTCCAAGTCGAAAAATACTGAAACGATGAGCCCCGATAACATCCCAGGATGCTTACTAAATAGCATGAAACATGACCTCTCTGGTCCACTTGAATCACTTTTCATCTCGAGCCTACAGTTAGGTATGGTGCTCAAGGAATGGAAGATGGCTACAATCTTTCCACTGCAGGAAGAAGGTTCAACCATCAATCCAGGTAACTGCAGACCCATAAGTTTGACCAGCCATTTATATACAAGTCCATGGAAAGAATCATCATGGACATTATAATTGAGAACCTGAAAAGTCTGGACCCATCGCAGTTTGACTTTCTGAAAGAAAGATCATGCCTATTAAAGCTGGTGGCCTTCTTTGAGAGGATCACTAAAGCAATGGATGATGGCAACACTGTGCACAAAGCTTACCTCGACCTGGTCAATGCTTTTGATACGATACCCACTCAGGCATTATAGACAACCTTACTAAATTAGATATAAACCCTTTTATCACCCACTGGATAGCTAATTGGCTCACTGATAGGACCCAGGAGGTCAAAATAAGTCAGGCCACCTCCACCAAAAGGCTAGTCACTAATGGAGTGCCCCATCAAAGTTGGATACTGTGGCCCACTCCTTTTTGGCATCTATTTATCTGAAATGGAAGCAAATGCTGATTGTTTATGGCTGGCTAAGTTTGCAGATGATTGCATGCTGTAGATCATCATTGACTTCTTCAAGAAGGCCTATCTCTGACTAACAAATGGTGCCAAAGCCATGGGCTTAAACTCAATGCTAAAAAATGTATAATTATGCCCTTTGGGAAGTCAACCATCCCAGATAATTACCATGTTGATAATACACCCCTAAGAGTTGACTCAATGGTCAAGGGTACTGTCTACTCACATAAACAGTAACCTTACCTTCAACCACCACTTGGGCCCAGTGATGAGGAAATCCTTTTATATTCTGCAACTTATAAGTAAGGGCATGGCATCTAGGCCCAAAAGGTCATTATCCCACTGTACTCTACCCTTATCATACCAGTTATAGAGTACAATATCCCCTTTGGTATGTACCTGATCAGGCATATGCAGCAACCAGAGCAAAATTAGAGGTTCCTTAGAAAAAGAATAAAACACATAACAAACCAGCCTTTATGCAAAGCAACTTAAGTCCTTAAAGCACTTTCCTGCTATTGAGTGCCCTATAGATTGCTAAGGGGTGATCGATGCCTGCCTTACAAGGCATCCGCAAACCCACATTTATAAGTCTCCTGCATATTCATAAGTCAAACAGTACCACAAATGCAAGGTCTAAGGGCCTGAATTTTGTCTGTGACTTACTGCAGAGACAGATATGTATCTCAGAGACTGCATCTCCTATGGAAAAGGCTTCCCATCCATGTGAAGCTGAGTTTGTCTGTTACCCAATTTACAGACAACAAAGACCAGTGGATGTGGAATAGGAAATTTACACCAGGCCTGGCACCCGCATCCCTTATGGACAGTGGTAGCTTATAAATGCCTGGCCCTCAGTGTCCTATTTGAATTCAGGGTATCATTATTCTTTTAGGAAAATTGGCTAGGCTTAGAAAAGTCCCCAGGATAATTAGCCTAGTAACAATCTGGGAATCACAGAATCTATGGATGACAATGGAGTAGTGAAATGCAAATTATGGAGACGGTAGAAAGAAACTATAGAAACAATATATAAGAAGGAAGAAGATAAAAGGGGAATGTGGACAGTAAATAAAATTTTGGACAGAGCAAAATGTTAGAAAGAATTGAAATTAAAAAAAAAAATGAAATATACTATAAAAGAAGGGAAGAAAGAATCATCATCATGCTTACATGGGTTAAGTTATGAATATTCAAGGGGGATGAGTGTCAGGTAAAAATAAATTTTTGTTGAAATACTGAATGTATGGTTAAGGGAAGGGATCAAAGATGGCAAGATATGTGCTGAGGTGATTAATTTTATATAGAAGAAAGATGAGAAAAATATTAAGAATTAGATGTCAATAACATTGGAGAATATAGATTATAAAATCTTTATGAAAGTAATACAAAAAAGAATGAGGATTGTTGTGGAAGAAGTGAAAGGGAAGGTTTATAAGCAGTAAAGAGAAACAAGTGAAGGAAATCTTAGCAGTAATAAACAAAGTCATAGGTGCTATTTTAAGGGAGACTAATGATGAATGGCTGGTTGCATGTGATATAGCAAAAACATTTAATTCAGTAAATCACGTGACAATGTAGGATATTTTAGGGGATTATATGTTTGGGAAAACTAATAAATGTATTTATGAAGTGTTATGAAATGTCTTGGCAAATAGTTGGTTAAGAAATAAAATAAAACTTAAAATGACGAAACACGGATGTCTGTTGAGAATGTGTTTATTTGTGCTAGTAATGAATGCAATAATACAGACATGTACTGGTGAAATGAAGGAAGCAGGGTGGAAAATTGAAAATGGCGTAATAATACTTTTTATATCTTTCATATGCAGATGATTTAGTTATTGCAATAAAAATATATATGACAAGATGGAAATTAGTTTAAGTAGAGATAGAATAAAGTTTAATATGTCAAAAGGGAAGGGGTTTGGTGAAATAAAAATAATAAATAAAATATTTTTTTACTAGAAATGAAATATATATATATATATATATATATATATATATATATATATATATATATATATATATATGTATATATATATATATATATATATATATATATATATATGTATATGGGTACACTATAAAATTTGAAATACTGAAAAAACAACTTTCAGTATTACGAAATTATAATACCGAACCCTTTAAATACCAAAACCCAAAAACCGCGAAATTTAAAATCGCTAACCTACAGTGCATATACACTACACACACATACACATACACACAATCTCCCCCCACAATCAAACAAACAATCCTACACTACAGACATGCAGGGCGCCCCCCACACCCCCTACTTATATATACTAACTCCAAGATCGCACAATCACACACAAAAAAGTAACTCACACACACATTTCACAGCCCCTTGCACACACACATCACAGCCAAAACACACACTAACATACACTAAAGCCCCTAACCAACACACTCATACATACTTACCTACACTCAGACCTATGCATTCACACACCGCAACACTAGAAGCTCCGAACTTCAGTATTTCGAATTTCCTGCTTCTGGTGTTTCGGAATTACAAGTCTTCGGTATTATAATTTCGAAATACGGAAACTCGGGATTTCAGTATTTTGAAATTATATAGTGAACCCATATATATATACATATATATATATATATATATATATATATATATATATATATATATATAAATTAATTAGGACTCAGATTTGGTGAAAGCAAGAAAATAATAGATCAGTGGAAAAACTTCTATATGAAATAAAGTTAGTTATTTGGTGGAAAATTTTCTATTTATTCATTAAAAAGAAGGGATAGATTTTTAATACAAATACATATATATATATATATATATATATATATATATATATATATAGATATTTAGGAAAGTTGGGATATTTTGGGAGTGTATATATGATGTTTCCTGAAAAATTAAAAAAAGAATTGTTAAGAATTTTATTTTTCAGATTTATTTTGGGATCAAGACTTTCTGGTTATATAGGGGGTTGTATATAATAAAAAAGAAGAAGGAGGATTGATTTAAAAAAAATCCAGTTGTATATTTGAAATCTGTGCATCTATTTTGAGTATAACAAATATGAAGGAGATGGAAGGTAGCTTGCTAGTAAAATATTGTATTTTACATTAAGAAGGTTTGTGGTCTGCACTGTTGTGGGAAGATATGGTAGCCTCTGCCCTTCTGATTTGGAAATTACTGTTTGAAGGCTTATGGTGCCTGTTATTGTCTTTGTTCTGATTTAACCACTTGGGTTCCAAACCAGTTATTTTACATCAAGAAGATTTCTATTCTAAACTCTTGTGACAGGAAAGGATAGCCTACATCATTCTAAGCTGGGAATTGCTGGTTGAAAGCTTATTGTTCCTATTCTAAGTGTCTTTATTCTAGTTTAAGCACTTGAGATCCAAACCAGTTATTTTACATTAGGAAGACTAGTAGTCTATACGCTTGTGGGAGTATTCTAATGAATTGCTGATTATTCAAACTTTTTTTGTTTGCTTGTTTTTTGGGGGTTTTTTTTGTTTTGTTTTGTTTTTTGCTGTTGTGACTGCAATTTTCTGCACTTTGAATTTCTAGTACTTCTGCATTTTATAGCAAAGGCTAGATTCAGGCTTGCTGAATCTAGATTGTTTGGTATTGTTTGAGCACTAAAACTAGCCATCTTGCATTAAGAAATTGTGGCAGAAGTGTGCAGCCAAGGACCCATCTGAGTTGAGTTGGGGATTGTTGGAATAAGGCTCAGTCGTGGGCTTTCCCTTTGGGTACTTAAAATTGTTTAATTTCACTTGTATTTAAGTGTTGTGTTTGAGCAGGTTTGCACTCAGTTTACCAGAACTGCTCTGAGATTGCCTGTTGCCTTGCCAGCAACTCAGTTGTGCATTGTGATGCATTAATGCAGTTTTCTACCCCTAGCCCTCCATAGAAGAGCCACTTTTTGTTAGTCTTACAGCAAAACCTGTCCATCTAGCCCACTATTTACTACAGTATATACCTGTCATAATGGACAAACAGTTTCCCACCATTTCTCCAACCAGCCTGATTGACATGGGCATCCTGAGGCAATGTAGCAATTGCCTCATGTATACTGACAACCATGTACTCCTAAAACAAATAAATACATGTTAGAGATGTATCTGTGCTATGAATTTGGAATCAATTCTCTCACATAACAACAAATCAGATATCAGACAGATTGTCAACACACACAAACATCACTTCTTGCACATAAAAAGCTCACAACACATAAGTCCACATACGCAGAGGTACTTGCTAGAAGCCTACCTAAAGATTAGAGACTTCCCATGTGCAAACCTACTGCACACATTGCAGACCCAACATAATCTACTACACATAATAATACACACAATAGTGCCTCAGTCAATAAAACCCTAAGGCAAAACACCTCAAAACCAAATGTCTTGGACCTAGGTCACTCCATAGTGAGGCACACAGATGTCCCCCTCACCAGGCTGGACAAGAAGGATGCCATGGTAGCTGCTTGTCAGGTGCCAGGATCCATCAGATCATGCGTGCACTTAAGTCTCTCAACAAAATGTACCATTATGACTCTGTCATAGGCTGTGTTGGAGTGAATGACTTGAGATGTACCTCACTGGACTATATGAAGACAGACATGACTAAGCTCTCTGATTATGTGTTCCAGACAGATATGACCCTAGCCCTAAGCAGCATTCTGCCTTCACCCAGAATGATGCCTCAGTATTAACAAAAAATGATTGACTTCAACAATTGGCTTAGCTTCTAGTGTCAGTCCAGGAGGATCCAGTATCTGTCACCCTGGGAAATTATGATGGACAGACCACGCTGCTTTTCCAGACATGGTCTTCACCTGTCGCCTCTTGGCTATCAGTTACTGGCAAAGGTACCTGCCTCCTCCATAGTGCTTTTTTTAACAATGTCATAACAGCAACATTCTCAATGTAAAGAAATACACTAAAGACAAACTCAGTGTTATTCTGCTTAATGCTAGGGGTCTAAATTGGAAACTGCACTTACTGGAAGCACTTCTTACCTTGAAAGACAACAATGTCTGTGCAGTCACAGAGATATGGTTCAAGTCCACAGACATCCCCCTGGCCATGCAAGGCTACAATGCCTTCCACATGTTCATACCTCAAAACAAGTGTGAAAAAAACAAAGGTGAAGGTGAAGCCATCTTCATTAAACACAAATACACCTCAAGACTGGTCAAACAGTACAACTCCCTGGAGCTACTCCAGTCCAACTAAATGTAGGTAAAACCCCCTTCCATATCATTGTTAGCTATAGGTAAGCCACTATGAACCACAAGAACCACTCTGCCTACCTGGACCTACTTGAGTTACTCACTATACAGCCAAATACCTTGTCCATAGGTGATTACAATAATCCTTCCATTGACTGAGAGTCATATATGAGCACAAACATGCTTGCCTTAAGGTTCCTGGACTTTGTTAATACAAATGCAATGCAACAGATAGTCTGCACCCCTGCAAGGGGCTTGAATGTCCTAGATATAGTACTTACCAACATAGGGGGTCTCTGCACTACCCCCTGCGTTTTGCCCTCCCTGGTAAAGTCTGATCATAAATCAGTCTCATTTGAGGTAGTGATTATACCTGACTCCCCCTCAAGAGCAAAAAGGATTACAAATTTTTCAAAAGCAAACTATAGCCTCCTAAGCAATGGCATAAATAGTTTCAACCCCCCTGCTACCACTGTCAATAATGACTCCTTTACAGAGGTGTACACAAATGCCCTGTATAACCACCTATAGAAATGCATAGACTCGGCTGTACCTGAACAGATTAAAACAAGGTCATCAGAAAAAAAAACATGCCACCCTGGTGGACATCAAGCATTAATAGGTTATACAACAAAAGGAAGAAACTAATGTCTAAGAGCAAGAAGGAACTGACTCAGCAGAGGAAGGGCACTTGCCACAGCTTCAACAAGCAAATTAGATATCTTGTAAAGTCTTTGTAAAGTCTCTGAAGTCAATTATGAAGCTAATCTAGCAGCCCTAGCTAAATATAATCACAAGGCATTCTTTAGCTACACCAGAAATCTAAAAAGGAATGCTCAGCTTTGTGCTGAACTATTAGTGGCAACTTGCTAGCAGACGGATATGGCACAGACTTCACCCCCTTGTCCCCAGCAGCCATACTCCCAAAGCATACTGTCACTAGTTCTCTACCTAGTATCTCCAAGCACAACTTCTAAGAGAACGGATAACATCCTAGGTTGCCTACTATATGGTCGAAAACAGGATCTAGCAGAACAATTTGGTGCTGTTTTCAACCACAGTCTAAGCACTTGCTTTGTCCCAGCAGAGTGGAAAACAGCAAAAGTTATTCTCTTTCACAAAGTGGATCCATCAGCCAACCCTGGGAACTATAGACCCATAAGTCTAACCAGCCTTATCTTCAAGGCCATGGAAAGAATCATCATGGACCCTATCAACAAAGACATAGGTGACCTTCAAACTCTTGACCCAACCCAATTTGGTTTCATTAAGGGTAGATCATGCTTATTATACCTGATGGACTTCTTCAAGAATGTCACCAAAGTCCTAGATGAAAAAGCCTGGCTTGACTTAGCCAAGGCTTTTGACACAATCCTCAACTCTGGCATTATTGAGAAACTCACCCAGCTGGGAATTAATCCATATGTTGATAGACGGGTAGCCAACTGGCTCACCGACAGAATGCATACAGTCAACTTTGGGGATTCCACTTCTACCAGCAGACCGGTTACAATTGGTGTACCACAAAGATCTGTGCTGGTCCCACTACTTTGGGAATCTGTTTCTCAGAATTCCAGGTGAAAATAGATGGTGTGTGGTTTACCAAGTTAACTGATGACTGTAAACCGGTTGCAATCATTGAGTCCCCCAGCAATGTTGAGATACTACAAAAAGGGCTTACACAAACAAATTATTTGTGCCAAAGCCATGGACTTAAACTTAATCCAAAAAAATGTGTTATCATCCCTTTTAGCAAAAGGAAAGTCCCTACAAATTACAGTATTAACAGTACCCCCCTTAGCTCAAACCCTGTGGTGAGAGATTTGAGAATGCAAGTTGACACCAACCTTAACTTCAAATACCATGTATCCACAGTGGTAAGGAAGGCCTTCTATGTTGCACATCTCATAAGTAAGGGCATCGCATCCAGAGCTAAGGATATTATAATTACCATGTACTCATCCCTCATTAGACCACTAATAGAGTGCAATGCTCCCTTCTGTGTGCATCTCACCAAACACCTGCAGCAGCTGGAGTGACCTCAGAGGTTTCTCACCAAGAAAATTCAGGGTCTTCAACAAATGATCAACATAGATGGACTGAAGGCCCTGTGACTATACTCTGTATCTTATAGGCTGCTGAGAAGTGATTTGTGCCTGGCCTACAAAGAAGTCTCGGACCCTGCCTTAATGGAAATTCTGCACATCTGCAAATCAAATGGGACAATATTCACTCACTCTGGGGGATCTTAACCTAGCCTGTGACATTACCAGGACACACTGGAGAGACAGATATGTCTTCCAGAGATTGCTCCTCCTCTGGAACAAACTCTAAATTCACGTAAAACAGAGCTCCTCAATGACCATATTTGAGCGTAACTTAAAGAACTGGATGGGAGACCATAAGTTTACCCTGGGGGTGTCACCTATTTCCCTCTTGGATAGGGGCAGTTGGTGCTGATCATAGACTTGCTCTGCAAATATAGACCATACAACTTGGTCAGTAGGGAACAAGGGTATGACATGTCTAGGCTTTAAAAGGCCATAGAGCAAGCCTAGTAACCTATGAAACATGAAGACATGGAGAAAATAAAGAGGTAAAAAGTAAGCAAAAGAAATCGAAGAAGGAAAGAATATGACTGTTAGATGAAGTTATGGAAAATTAAGATTGATGAAGCTAAAAAAGTCAGAAAGGAATAGTATAACATGATAATGGAAGCTATTATTTAATTTATCCATGGGAGATCATAAGACTGAGATTAAAAAAAATCAATAAAAGGTAGAAGTGAAAGATCTGAAGATGTTTATGAGGCTGGAGATTTCTTATGGAGATTTTTATTAGATATGTTGCTTGTAAAATGTAGTATGAGGACAGAAAATAGCAAGATTGTAATGAAAAAGAAATGGCACAGCTTTACTTTATATTGTAAAAAGAATGGAGACTTGGAAAACATTCAAAGAGTATAAGCTAGAATGTTTCTGAAATAGAAACATGGATATATTATTATATGGGAAATCTGAAAAACAAATGTGAAGTTGATGGTTGGATAGGGTACTGATGGTAACATTAGAGGTGCTGCGCAAAAGAAGATGTGATGAATTGCTTTATAATAAAAATAAATTATGAAGATCTGTTGGTTAAAATGAAAATGTGGGTGGAGAGAAGTGGATTGGGAATAGAATGAAAAATGTTAGAGTTTGTAAAGCTGAAAATGTAAAATATGGAGTATATTGCAAATACTATAAATGTAAATGTTTTGTAAATTCTGAAGAAATGTAAACAGAATGGAAGAAATGTGACATTATGGATCTACTTTGCATACTTAAAAGCCCAAATACTCAAATGTTATTTTCATGAGATGAAAATAATGAAACATTAAATCCCGAACTGCACATTTTTCCCAGGGCAATTAAATACTTGCTCAAAACTTCATGAAAACACAACATAGTATGTGAAATCCACCTAGGTGGAGGGATACACCCCCACACCCTCCCTAACTATATATACCAACTACAGGATCGCACTATATTGGGGAAAAGGGCATATTTTCCCACATTGAGCAAGTGTTTACTTGCCCTGGAAAAAATTGCACAATTTGGGATTTCAGTTTTCATTACTTTCGTCTCGCGAAAATAACATTCGAGTATACGGGCTTTCGACCAAGCAAAGCAGACCCATATATATCTATCTATATATCTATATATATTTATATATATGCACATATCTATATCTATATCTGTATATATATATATATATATATATATATATATATATATATATATATATGAACCATACTCTTTTTCAGTAAGTGCAATGAGGTACCGCTGAGTTAGGTAAATAGGTGCTCAGTTTAATGTCTCATCCCAAGGACAGTAGGACTTAATAAATGACATTCTACAGCTGAGTGTCCGTTTACAAAGAATGTAATTATGTTGTTTACATTCCTTGCAAGAAAATTACACATTGAAGGCTACCTGCTACTCACTCTGTGTCTTACTAAACTCTGCAGATTTTATTATTAGCAGGAAGACAGTTCAAATTAGACTGCCTAATTCAGACTGAAATATAATTACATAATTCTTGCCTTTACTAGAATATAACAGTTACTACATATAAATAATTTTGTACAATTTTTTTAAACAGTTCCTGCCTTCTCTTTAGATTGTAATAGTTTTAGGTCATACCAACAAATGTGTGCTTTTATTCTGTCGTATCTGTCTCACAATGTATTTCTCATTTATACTGTACTGTTTGTACTGTACTAACTGAATACATTTCTGAAATCTACACAACGGAGCCATGTCAGTTCTCCAGAAAGCATGTATTAATTAGGTTTTGCATGCCAATGGCCAAATATATGCCCATTAGCATGCAAAACTACTTGAAATGTATAGAATAATAAAATTATTTTATGTTGGCTGAACTGAGGGCAGGGGATGTGGTACACTAGTGGGAGGGGGAGTACATGTAGAAATGGGGGGGAACTGCATTAGAATTACTTTCTGCATTTTGCCATTATAGTCAATGGCATGCAGAAAGTAAACATAGGCAGGTAAGAGTGTTTGCTAAGGGGGAAGGCTCGGGAATAGTGCAATAACTAGGACTTAAGGCAGTGGGTTATGCTAAAGAGGGGACTTATACTGAATCAAAAGTTAGCCAGCAAAATTTCTAAGTGTCACACAGCACCTAACCGTGTAGGTGCTCTTACACCATTGTGTAGGCTGGAGGAGCAAGGAACATGAAAAGGGGGTGTGTCATGCTTGCTGGAAGCACATTGGAGCCCTGTTGGCCAGTGTCTGCTTAGCTAAGCACAGCTAGTAGAGGGGTTGTGTCTGAGGCTGTGTACTCATACTCCCTGAATTGAAGAGGGTGTGCTGTGCAGGGGAGGGACATATCTTGCTGTTTACACCACCAACAGGCTGGAAGAGGAAGGGTAGAAGGAAAAGGCACAGGAAGTATCAGAAAACAGGGAAATGCTGTACAAATCAGCAATATGGGAGTCTGCAGCCCACAACTGGCCAATGAAAGCACTCAAATAATACAGCTGACAGGTGGCTGCAGACCTGAAGATGGGAGGACATGTAAAATAAAATTAAAGGGCAACAGCACAAATTAAATGTGAACTGATGTAGAAATCACTACTATGGGAGTCTTGCAACTCAGAATGGGCCCTGCAAATATAATACAGCTGGCGGGTAGCTGCAGAGCTGTAAATAGGAGGAGATGCAAGTAAAAATTAATTACAAAATGGGCAACAGCAGAATAAAGGCAATCATCCACAAATCACTGGTAATGTTTCTAACACTCACAGTGGCTAAATCTAAGCCATGAGCAAGCAAGCTGGCATCTGGAATGAATCAGAAACAACCAATCTAACAGGCAGCAGTAGCATCACACCACCATAAAGTATAGAAACACCCCTCAGTCTGCATTTCACCACAAACTCTGCACCTTCAGAGTAAACCTGGGAATTTAAACCGACAAAATTCTAGGGGCTGCCATTGCTCGGATACATCACTATGTGCTGGAGGCTGAAGGTGGTGAGGAGGATAATGTCGCCAACCACCACAGACCCAGGAGAAGGAGGAGAGTGTTCAGACCCAGGGTGACCTATCAAGGGCTACATGACCTGGAAATTGTAGAGTGTTTCAGGGTGTTCAGGGACATACTTCAGCAAATTGTGGAGCTGTGCCTGCATCGGCTCACATGTAACACAAATGAAGGGGAACCCATCCCAGTGGATACTAAGGTATATGTAGCCTTAAGAATACTAGTTAAATATACTTTCCAAACACCTACTGGGGATATCATGGGGGTGTCACAAGCACCTGCATAGAGAGTACTCCAGCAGTTCCTGGATGCCATGCTACCACATGTCCGTGAACAGATCCACTTCCCCAACACCTGTGAGGAGTTGACCAGCAATATGTGTCTCTTCCAACATGTAGCTGAATACCCACAGGTACTGGGTGCCATAGACTGCATGCACATCCACATCAAAGCACCACCTAGTGAGTGGCGTAGGGTCTACATCATCCGCAAGTGCTTG
Organism: Protopterus annectens; assembly: GCF_019279795.1. NCBI lineage: Eukaryota > Metazoa > Chordata > Ceratodontiformes > Protopteridae > Protopterus > Protopterus annectens. The sequence continues at coordinate 800,562,551 of NC_056733.1, read as the reverse complement.
CCCTCCATCAACTGCCAGGTTGTGTGCAACGCCCAGGGCATTATCATACAAGTGTGTGCTGGCAGCCCTGGAAGCTGCCATGACTTTCACATCTGGAATTCCTCACAGCTGTATCAGGGGTTTGCCGGGGGGGTGCATCCCAATTGGCCTTCTAGTAGAGGATGCTGGCTATGCACTGGAGCTGTGGCTAATGACACCCATCAGAAATGCACACACCCCAAACAAGAATGACATAATGAGGCACATGCACAAACCAGGGTCATTATAGAGTGTGTGGTTGGGATGCTCAAGTCATGGTTCTGCTGCCTTGACATATCCGGTGGAGCCTTGCAGCAGTCTCCAGCTACATGTGGACAAATGTTCATAGTATGTGCCATGCTACACAATATGATCCTGCGGAAACAGCTGCAGCAGGAACAACACGGGGAAGGGCCACACAGCCCCCCCACCATTGCCAAGGTCACCACAGGCACAGGCGGACTTGGATGAGGAACTTCCTGAGCCTGGCCGCAGATGCAGACAGAGGCATGCCCAGTATGTCTATGCCTGGCAAAGAGGCAATGCATAGCACACACACTGACACTGTAGGGACCCAGGGACTGATACCTCTCTCCCACTCGCACATGCAGTAAAAGAGATGCCGAACATGACACTACCCATGCTTTATCATGTATAGGGAGTGTACTGTTTGCATCCCACATAGTCAGCCCTCCAGCACCATCCTCAATACCTCCCCAGGCACAAGGTAAGTCACCCTTACTATCAATTACTTAATGGAGTAGTATGTTCTGATAGTTAAATCTATGCTATAGATGCAAGCATGCAAGGGAATTGGTTGGCCAAATAGGATAACAGCAGATAGCTGACAGCTATATGGGACGGCATAAAATCCATAACAAATCCTGTTGTCTCCATACTAGAAAGTAGTACTCAAGGTGACAACTCGCGCTGCAGTATATGTGGTGGCTCGACTAACTGTGAGTGTCCACAGGTCACACACAAGGATGTCAATGAGTGTTTTCATTCCCACCCCCCCAGCCTCACCCAGCAGGACAGGTGTAGATGACCGGAAATAAAGGTCGGGCAAAGGTCCACAAATGCTGGCAATGGTGAACAGCCCCCCTACAGACCTACACAGACATACTACAACAGGTCTGGCAGTTGCAGTATAGTTCTGAAGAGTAAGAAGTCTGAAACTGAAATGTATACCGTTACAATCTAACTTGTGTACTCTACTGATATGCCTCCATTTTGCAAGATAGGGCACAGTACAATACTAAATGGAAGCAAATAGAGTTATAACTGAAGTACCAGTGCAGTTAGTGCAAATGTGGAAAGTTGTCAGTTGTGCCCCCCCAACCCCATGTATAAATGGCAGTAACATGTAAGTTTGTAGAGTAATATCAGTGGAGAACAGATTGTCTGAGCTGTCCCAATCAACATGATAATTGGTGTATGTCCACTATATGCAGGGGTCAATGTGCCAATCTTTTGTGAGTGTTTAATATTGTCTGGAAGTGGACAGCATGTAGGCCTGGATGTTGTGTCTCAGTGGCCTAGGTACAGTACTGTGGTTGACAGGGCCATGTTCCAACAACTACAGTGCCAACCAATCGGCTTCTCAGCTATACTTATGTTACTAGTTGTACACAATCACTGTCCAGATGTCAATATGTGTTACTATCAGAAATCTGGACAGGCTATGAACAGGGATCCATACATAGAAACAGTACACAGATGGAAGATCTCTACGCAGTGCCTAGAAAGGAACAATGAACAGCAAACACCTTTGGAATTAAAGATAGAGGTTAGCATCATGTTAGTTGTCTGTCTAATATGGAATATTGTTTGTCTGCCTAATCACTGGCAGCCCACATAAGCCACATTTATAAAGTAATGACACACTGCTGATGTCCACATACATGGCAGGAGAAGGAGTAGGTTCCAGTCATATCTGTGAGCCAGGTGTCATAAGCCTCCATATCACACATACACTCAGTCCACCACCCCCCACAACAGCCATAGGTATTTCATCAGTCATATCCTTGCTGTTAGGAATGATTAGAGAATCAGCACACTTCTTTTATGGAATACACACAGGATGCAGCGGAATACACACAGGATGCAGCATGCTGACATGGTGTCCCATGCAGGTGTCTCCCAAGCCATAAGCAGCACCCTGCACACACCCAGACTGATGCATTACTATGAACTAGAAGGATTGCCAGGGACACCTAACCCACTTGCCCATGTGACCCCAGGGGAATCCACTGGCTTGCAGCCTGGTAACATATAAGTGATAAAATGCAGTGGCCTGCATCACTCTCATGTGGCCTACAGGCCTCTGGCAAATGCCCATGGCTCACCCATAGTGCCATCATATGCGTCACCCATAGTGCCATCATATGGAATGTCGTAGGGACCTAACTAACAACATAACACATTAAGTAAAAAACAAATGCAAGGCCATGCTGACAAATGCTAGTAGCATGTCTCTCCATGTCTTAGTGCAAGAATTGTGGACCAAAACATAAATACTGCTGTGATAATGGTCAAACTATCAAAATACTTCTGAGATATTGCTCCGATACTGTTGGGAAGAGAATAAAATTACAGAGGAGGGGCATAAAAACATGGATATCATGGAGTGTGTGAAGTCTGAAACTCAAATGTCTATACTTCCCCCTGACTGCAAACCCATGAATGCATAACCACAAACCTGTTTGTAAACCACAATGTGAAGAAAAATTGACCAGATATATGAGTCCTGCCTTTGGATAACCTGGCCAAATCTGTACAGCTGAGAGGTATGTCCACAACAGGATATGGCCATTCAGTTAAGTTGAGAAATGCACAAGAAGGGGATCCCCAGCCAGCATAGCACCAAAGTGCTGGACCATTTACACAGACCCATCACTCAATTGTCTGTAGCCACCCATCCTCAATGCCTGGATTGTGCCACAATGTCTAGTCTTTGCCTCACAATATTGGTCTCTGCTGCATTGCTCTTGTATTTCCCTGATAAACAGCTGTGAGCAAACAATGATATCTGTCAGTAGTTGATGACACAATACCTTACACTGTAAAATAGTACATATGCCGAAAAATCTATGTTAAAACAGAGCATGTTACACAAGTAACACAGACAGTAACAGGAAACATAGTTACACACAGTATCCCCCCATGTTTGGACCAATTATGTCTCCATAGTGGCAACCTATCTACAGATATCCTGCAAAAATAGCTTGCTAGGTGTAGCTGTAGCACACAAAATCCTGGACTGGAGTACAACTCTCCCTGGAATGGATTCCCACAAGCAATATAAAAGGTCATACTGGGCATGCTCCTACACATAGAGAATGGATCACTACACTCAGTACAGAAGGTCATACTGGGCATGCTCCTACATTTAGAGAAATAAAGCCCATGTCTGACACCACAGTGGACCATAGATATCTGTTATCTGCAAATGTCTGTGCACACACACCAAAATGTAAACTGTTTGGTCTTCACACACACACACACACACACACACACACACACACACACACACATTGGACAGGAAAACTAACAGCCAGCTGTAGGTGGCAGATATGTGGTAAATCTCCATCTGTTTTGTGTGATACGCACGTATATCGAAGGCCAGCATACTACAATAATTCAAACATACACACGCATACACATGAGGAAGAGAGACACAGACAGTGAGAGAGACAATACCATTATGAAGCCGTTCCCACCCAGTACACATCCCATAGTTCTACTCTACACTAGCTGCTGATGTATGTCAGCTTAGATGTTCCTTTGGACAACCCTCACATCTGTAAGCTCAATAGTGTGTGCGATAAATCCATAGCTTACTAAAGCAAATAAGTAGATAGGTAGGGTTTCGAATCTCAGTTCTGACAACTGTGTGTGTGTGTGTGTGTGTGTGTGTGTGTGTGTGTGTGTGTGTGTGTGTGTGTGTGTGTGTGTGTGTGTGTGAAGGAGTTGCTATTTTACTCCATCCCCATCCAGTACACATCCCATTACCCAATATCAGAACATGTGCTGCAGTAACTTTTGTTAGCCCTCAGCCCTAAAGGCTCTGTTGTGGTTCTGATAAATGTGTAACAGTAGAGTACCAATAACTATTTATGTAGCGATCCTAATCACAGTCCTGTCAAACAGAAAGGTCTGTCTGTTTGTGTGTGTTTGTAGGTGAATGATTTTGAGGCCATTCCCACTCATTCCATTTCACATTGCCCTCCTTTACCACTGCTGCTGATGTCACTCACCTATAAAGATACATTTGGATATGTAAGCTTTGTTGTGTGTTTGATAAATGCGTAATACTATAGTGCATTAAACTAGTTATGTAGAAGTTCTAATCTTGGTCCTGGCAAATGTAAAAGTCTGTTTGTGTGACACTGTCTGTATTTGTAGAGACGTGATTTTGAGGTCATTGAAACTTACTACACTTCCCTTACCCCTCCTTTATCACTGCTGCTGATGTCACTCACCTTTAAAGATACCTTGGGACAGCTCTCAAATATATAAACATCTTGGTGCAACTGATAAATGTGTAGTACTATAGTGCAGCAAACTAGTTAGGTAGGGGTTTGAATCTCATTCTATCAAGTGTGTGTGTGTGTGTGTGTGTGTGTGTGTGTGTGTGTGTGTGTGTGTGTCTGTAGCTGTGTCATTAACATTTTGATCCATATCTATTGGGGGTTGGGTTTTGCTACACTTTCATTAACATTGTGATCCATATCCATTGAGGGTGGGTTTTGCTACACTTTTGTATGGTCCACCCAGCAAACTACCAAATGTCCACTGTACAGGGCCCACGTTTGTGGTAGCTGTGGACACTCTTCAGTCCTATAATCTGTTTGTCATGTGATATTACTGTAGAACAATATGGAGTCCAAAACAAGATATGTAACCCTTGTTGTCCTGTAATACAATTCCACATTAAAGAATCATAGGCTATTACACTCATCTATTCATTAATCTCTATGTCACTAAGTGGTCTGCAAACTGGCTCACAGATGGATCTCACAGTGTAATACCAGTGGACTACATGTCAGACTGCAAAACATTCATGAGTGGCATCAGACTGCCAAACAGTCATGTGTGGAGTACCACAGGTTCTTGTCCTGTGTCCAGTCTTGTGTGTTGTGTGTGGCTCTGATATCTAGCCCAACAGGAATGAACTGTGGTTAACAATGTTTGCAGACAATTGCTACTTGGGGGGGGGGTCTGTTTACATCCCCAGATTATGTTAACATCCTGCATAAAGTTGCTACTGGCACCTCCAACTGTTGTCAGAACACTGGCCTTAGTCTCAATGTCAAGAAATGTGTCACAGTCCTCTGTTGAATCAATGTGTTGTCCACAAATGACCACATTGGTGGTAGTCCAATGGAGACAGATGTCCTTACAGGAGGTCTGTGAACATGGCTTGACAGCAATCTCTCTTCTGACCAACACACTGCTACTCTGGACAGAAGGTCCTTCCATGTGGCACATTGCATAACTTAGGGTGTGTCATCCAAGAATTAAGAGGTCAAGGTCTCCCTCTACTCCCCGCTCATTAGGCTAATCAGCAGGTCCAGTGGCCCATTTGCCATGTAACTCAGTAGACACCTTCAACAACTGGGTAGGCTGCAAGTGTACCTGACATGTATGATCCTGGGCATGAAACAACTGTCTGATATGGAAAGAGCCCAAAACCTCCCAGTATTTCTGTTCACATCTTGGCTACTTACAGGCAATCCCTGCTGACTGACATTGCCATGTCTGCCCAGCTGTGTTACAAATGCCACAGCTAGGAAACCACAATCTGTATGCACCACATGCCATAGACACCTCAACCACATTGCCACATTCAACAGAACATGCTTGGGGACAGGTCCATAACCCAGACACTGGCCATGTTATGCAATATATGTTGCATACATGTCAAACAAAGCACCTCACTGGCCCTCTTCAAGAGAAATTCAGATGAGTGGATGGTGAATATAACTGTCACCCTGGGGATCATGCAAGTGGCAGTAGTTGATAGATGACATGCTGAGAAATGTCAGGTGCCATGATACCAGTGTATTCACATGCCCTACTCTTCTCATATCTCCATGGACGTTAGCCTGGTACACACCCAGGGACACCTGCACCAATGGACCTCAGTACTGACAAATGTGTCTGTGTGCATTACTAAGTATAACAGTGTTTGTGAGTTTGTAAACATGTAGTTGAAAATACTTTGATGACCTTCTCACCCACTATAGCCTCCAATGCTATACTTAGAAAGGGCTGCTGCGGTACTGCACTGTAAAGGAACCTTGTGACATCTTTCACCCTATGGTCTGCCTTGAGCTTGCAGTACCAGCATGACACTGTTCTACCAATGAGTAGACAGGTGTGGTTTATCATCTGAGTTCTGGCATATGTGAGTATGTGTGTGTATGTGTTTGCAAGTGTGTGTGAGTGTGCATATTTGTAGGAGACAGCATTCTGAGGCCCCATTCTCCAAATACACTGCACATTGCCATACATTACAAGGGATGGTGATGTTGCTCACCATAGGAGAGCCATGAAACAATCTTCACCCTACTAGCTATGTGGCATGTGCAATAAATGCATATCAGTGTAATAGCAATAATTAAATAGGCAGGCAAAAGTTTGAATCTCATTCCAGGTAAATGTGTGATTGTGGGTTTGTCATAGCATTATCATGGGTATGAGTGAGTACTATATGCAATGTGGGTGGGGTGCTGGGTGTAATATTTTTACACCATGGTACCACAGTACATGTCCCAAGGTCCACTGTATGAGGACCACTGTCACCATCGACCATACAGGTAACTGAAGACACTCTTCAGCCCAGTAAGGCATGTGCTGTATGCTAAAACTCTGTAACAGCATGGACTGAATGACGAGATAGGCAGGGCTGCTAACCGCAGGTGTATCAAATGTGTGTATGGCTGTATCTGTGTTGGTCATTGTGTACATTTCTGTAGGTGATAGTATTTCCTGGCCATTCTCATCCAGGACATCTCCCCTTGCAATACTGTGCAAGGCCAGTGGATGCTGTTCACCTTAGAGAAACTGTGGAGCACACTTCACCCTACTTTCTCCATGATGTGAGCAATAAATGCAGAGCACTTGAATAGTAAGACCTAGGTAGGTAGTGGTTTTAATCTCAGTCATGCCAGCTGTGTATGTTTGCGTGTGTGGCATCGGTATTCTGACTGTGTGTGTTTGAGTGACAAGTGTGGCCATGGTTTACAGTCTTACACCATTGTACTCGCAGCACATGTGCTGTTCTACATTCATGTGGCTAATGCCTAACTCCCACCACATCCTGTGGCACAAACATCCCACAGTTGATGATTGCCACCATCTCACCCAACCGTCTATCTCTGACCTCAACATAATAATGGTGGGCATCTCCAAGATCAAGGATGTTGTCACACATAGCATGAAGTGTTGCATTTGTGACCCTGAGAATATGTCCAGTGTTCATAGGTTCATAGGTTTATAGATTAGTACTAGGCTAACTGCCCTTGTGAGCCATTTTAAGCCTAGCCAATTATTCCCTTGTGAGATTCAAACCCTGTACCTTGTGTTTGCAAGGCAAACACCTTAACCATTAGGCCACCCTCTCTTCCCAGATTTGACATGTGCCTGTGCCTCCATGACCGTCCAAAACATGCACCTGGTGACACCTGCTGTGGCACTTGTGGTAGAGGCATGATGGACAGCAGTCCACCTATGAGTACCCCTGTCCATCCACATGTGTGGAATCTACACACTATATAGTTCTCTTAGATTTACACAACAAACATGTGTATCATACTCATATTCACAAGTAGCATATGGATATGTACAATATCCCTGATAGCTGGCCTAGCAGTGGCACAGTGAGTAGTGTTTGACAGACACTCCAATGTTTATTTGTGAGCTGCCCTTTCCCGGGGTGAGTTAGGTTCCTGAGCTGTGTTCTGTGTCACAGCAGAGAAAGGCAGATGCTATGGCCATAGGTGCTGTTTAGCAGGACATCACCACAGCAAGTCTTGCTCAGACATAAATATTTCAAAATCCTATTTTCCATTATTAGAAGACACATACTACATTCACTTATATGCTGACTTGTTTTGCATACTTTTTTATTATTTTACATTGCACTGAGTTGTATCAGAAGGTTGCTCCATATCTTTCTGTTTCTTAATGTGGAGTACTGGTAGACAGATGTTTGGAATAAGTGTCTGCATGCCCTTTGTAGGTAATGCTCTTGACCAGGAGATGACCTGTGCACCATTTGGTGGTCCCCGCTTGCTAATTGCATGCAGAGTACCTGGGTACTTCATCCAATAGCCAATGTCATGACAACACACTCCTATAATTGAGTACTTAAAGGGGGTATTGTCCCTTTGCCTTGGCTGTGAGGAACACATCCTGGAGGTATATGGCTACTGCGTGTTAAACACAGCAGGTGGGAATAACTCTTACAACAAGAATTGTGGTGACAGCCCAACTAAATGGTGGAGAAGTTACAGACCTAGGGACCAAATGTGAGTATTGCTGTTATATAGTGTGAATACTGCTAGTTTTATGGGTTTTGTGTGTACATGCTCCTTCTACATAGATGTCAGTCTGACAAAGTTATGTGTCTGCATATTTCTGAACTGTAGGCCTATCCACGTAATGGCCAGAGGTTTGCCTGTTATGTTTGGTGTGTTACCCAGACAGGTGTTGTCCTTGGCAAATCAGTGATGTGAAGATTGGGTGAATATAGAAGAAGGCTACCAGCCTAGCCAGATAGAATTTTAGAGATAATTCTGTCATCTGTAAATATTAATGTAAACCACATGCTTGTTGTCTTAAATGTAAGAAATACTGTTACATGTGGAACTGCAAAAATGTAACAACAGTGCACTCTGCTTTAAGGAAGCTACGTCAAGCATTTTATGGCTGTCTTTGATATTTAAAGTTGGCTCTCGACAGTCTAGATGAAGGAATTCTTGCTATTGTTTTAAGTCCAGAGTTAATAGCCAGAATTTGCATGCATAAATGTCCTTAATGGCTTTGCTTCCTGACCTGGTAAGAGCTTACTAAAGAATGTAGCCTGTGGGAACCCCAGGAAAGTGTGAAAATGATGTAATGTGAATCAGGATTGTGATATAAATTTAAACAGAGAGAATCAGAGAGCATTAAGCATTTTTGTCTTGACCATCCAGCTCACAGCACTGTCTTGCTCTATATGTAAGTTTATCTTAAATTAGTGTTTTCTCTGAGAAATAGCTAGAAACTAGAAATATTAGACTGTGTCTTTTCTGTGATGTCAGAACTGTACTACTGAATTAATTTAAGTATTTCTCTGTGATCTCTGAACTCTTGACTAGCACTGTGTAGTAAAAAGTATTGTCTTATGTTTTTAATTGTTTATTATTAAATATTTTAAACCCTTTCAACTGCGGCTGTTTTTGTAGAGATAATTTAAGCTCTTTAGAGTACTTGCATGCCTTTGGTTAAATTGTACAAAGCCACTCTAATAGCTTTAGCCCTGGGCTATAATACCAATTGGATAACAATATTGCACTGTAATAACTGGACACCCGTTTAAGGGCCTTTGAGTAGCTGATAAATATCAGTGGATGGTGGTAGCTGGTACTACCATATAGTCTGGGAGAAATAGGCACAGCTGGAGAACCTGTCTCAGCCTTCCCCAGGAATGTCTGTGTGAATGTATAAACTCTTCTTAAAGTGTGTGTGTGTGTGTGTGTGTGTGTGTGTGTGTGTGTGTGTGTGTGTGTGTGTGTGTGTGTGTGTGTGTGTGTGAGCTACTTGAGCAGGGACACGGAGCACTGGTTGGACAGAGAGGGTGCTGGAGGTTTTAGCTTGCTGACTAAATTGAGATCTGGACCCTATAGCTGTGCCAGTGGGGAGTCTTATTGGGGACCTGGAGAGCAAGGAAGTGACCAGTCCCGGACTGACTGTGATCTCTGTGTGCTCTTAAGGGAAATTGCACTTTACTGTGTGTATTCGTTATCCTTTCTTCCTATATAAGGCACCCCTCTCTAGTGTTAGTGGTGAGGATTGAGGCTCCTTGATTGCTGGGCCAGGGCACGGGCATCACAAGTGGCATACTCTGGTCATTGCTGCCAGTAAATGGCAACATCCATTTGTGTTTCTGACTTCATATCCCTCAGAATACAAATGTCGCAACCAACCCTGTAACACCATCAACTTTCTCAGCGTATAACAGCAATATTTCAAATAGGGCCCTGTGTTTGGACTTCTGTCCTCCGCTTATATGACAGGCTTTGTCCAGTTGTCACACAGTAGAAGGTTGATAGGTATGGTCTATAAGTATTTAGTGCTGACATTTCTGCTATCATCCCAGTGATGTTGTGGAATAAGACACATTAAGTGAGGTAGGTGCCATACATATGATTGCAAAGGCTGGACAGCATGTAGAGCCCTGTACAGTCAAGAGGTGGGTCTGCAGAATAGTAGGACATGGCTTAGAATCAGTCTGTTAGAACATGTGAGAGATATTAGTTATTACATGGACAAACATTCTATGGCTGTTACTTGTCATACATTTCACCATGAGGACTGTAGTGGGTTACAATGTACTTTTTTGGAAAAGGTCTAGTTCCCAGTTTTCATCAAACACTTATAACAGAACCATTGTTATGTGAAGAATCAATTTACATTGTGTCATTTGATACTGTATCCCCTAGAGGGTTAACTGAGGAGTATAATTGGAGGCTGTTTAAGAACATACGTAATTAAGTGCCAATTGCTTCCTGTATTTAAGGCAAATATGTTTTGTAATGTTGTAATACTTGACGGTAAAACACATTAAAACATTTGTGTCTATTGATAGCTGGATGCCTGTCGTTTTACTATCTTCAGTCATTTTAGTAATATTGCTAAGAGGTCAGTGTATGTCTGGCCATTGTGTATGGCCTGTCCTGATTTTGTAGCAGTGTACTGTGTACTTATTAGTTGTACTGTGTAGGGGGGACAGCAGATGTCAGTGGCATGGGTCCCTTTGCATCATTACCAATGTGTTTATTTGTCCATACAATGGTCCCTCAACTTCATCTGACATGGACTAGAATTGTACTAAGGCTCTCTTGGCTCTGACAGTGCTGCAAGTTATTGACAACTAAATCATTACTGATTCCTCAGTCTTCCTTCCCTATTATAAACCCACTGCACTGCATGCTATGGTTGAAAACATCATAAACTAGTACAGCTCAGAGGGCTTAGTGGTTATATACTTTGACTATTGTGTACAGGTTGCTGGGTTCAAGGCCTGCAAGGCTGCCAGGTGTATATTATTTCCTTTACATAACATGCCTATATGTGCTGTCATTACAGTAGCAAGGGGTGTGAGTATACTGTATGGGACACGGGTATACATGGGTGTTTGGACATGTGATACACAGGTTTTAAGTTCCAGATCCTGGATCACATAGACATGGGTGATCTTGAAGGAGACATCCCGAATATTCTGGAGAAACATGAACTCATGTGGCAATTAAAGCTGAACTCTTTTAGGAAGCCTGGACTAAACTACTACTGTTCAATTAAAAGTGCACTGGAACTTAAAAAATTCCCACATTGTTTACATGACTAATTGTATTTTATTTTATTTTATTCTACAAATTGGTTTTAAATACCATTTTAAATCAGTTGGAATTTAAGTGTATATTTTGTTTCCATCATCATACATACATTTTCCTTATTTTTATTTTTTTCTGGTTCTTTTTTCCACTTTATTCAGAATGATGTGTAATAACAATACTAACTAATTATACAATTATATAGGTTTTTTAGGGTTCTTGTACACAGACCTGAAGAAGTCTAGAAGGACAAAAGTGATCTTTGTTAACAATAGGTTATGAAAATAGAAATTGATTTTTACATGCAAAATGTATATGTATATATTTATATTTTTTTTTTTGATTGCCAAATGAACTAAGGTTGATATATTTCCAGCCATGTAGTATATTGTCTTGGATAAAATCACAGACTTAATAATCTACTTAATAATTTGGTTAAATAACAGGTACCACATCATTATATAATTTTATTTATAGTACATAAGGGTTATATATTATTATGACAGCTACTAAGTAGGGCAGGACCAGCTCAAATGTCACACTGATGGGGGAAGGGATGTGAATTTGACATGTGTACCAATAACACTTTGTTTTACAGCACAATAAACCACTCCCATGCCTGATAACCTGATAAAAAAGTATATATATATATATATATATATATATATATATATATATATATATATATATATATATATCTTTAGAAAGCTTGTGAGGAAATTATTACTCTATTTTTGTTTTACTTGGATCGCTTGTCTGTGTACTTAATAAAATATTTTCAACTGGAAACAGACTGCCTGCTTTGCTTGGATTACTTTCGAATACTTAGTAATGCTGTACAATTATATATTTTCTATTATTACTTTTTGTTTTGTTTTGTTTTGACTTAAGACAAGTTTACATTCACTACTTATACTACTATTGTCTGATCTGATTAATATACAGTGATTAACTAGAAATATATGGACTGAACATCTTCCACACAGAGAAGTTTCTTACACTGTTTTATATATCCAAATTGCAAGCCACACACACTCCAGCCAAAACCAGAATAGTTGGTCAAGAGGAGACAGTCAACACTTGCACCACACTACATGGAACACATAGCCCTCCAGAACATACACCAGCACTGCCTTCATATTAAAACATAAACCACAAACCCACCTTTGCGGAGGCTCTCAATGAAAAGATGCACAAATAGCAAAGACCTCCAAGGGACACTAATCACAAGACACATATGTCTCCTAAACACTGTGCCAGTCAACCAAAGTGCCTAAGGCAATACACCATGGCCAAAACACTAGGCATAGTTGACTTGATAGTGAGGAACAGTGATGTCCCACTCATTAGGTTGAAAAGGAAAAAGTGACAGTCAGCTGGCTGTTGTCACCAGAATCTGCCACATAACACACACACACACACACACACACACACACACACACACACACACACACACACACACTGAGGTCCCCCAACAACAGGTACACATATGACTCTGTCATTGTACATGTGGGTGTGAATGACCTGAGATGTACCTCCCTGGACTACATGGAAACAGACATGGAGGAGCTCTCCAACTATGTAGCCCAGATGCGTATGACCCTAGCCCTGAGTAGCATCCTACCATCACCCAGAATTATACCACAGTACAAGCTGAAAATGATTGATTTCAATGGTTGGCTACATTTCTGGCATCATATTAAGGGGTTCCACTATCTGTGTGCCTGGGATGACGTGTTTGACAGACTGTGATTCTTTGCCAGAGATGGCCTACATCTTTCACCCCTGGGCTTCCAGATACTGGCCAAGGCTCTTGCCACCCCTATAGTGCCTTTTTAGGCAGTGTTCCAAATACCACATTACCACTGTAACAGCTACAAACCAATGTAATCTGAGGATCATGCTGCTCAACACTAGAGGTCTACATTTAAAAATGCACTCGCTCAAAGCAATCCTTAAACTGGAGAACATCAACATTTGTGCTGTAACAGGGAACTGGTTCAAGGTGGCAGGAAGCACACCTACACTACCAGGATATCACTCATTCCACACCTATTTGGCCCAGAACTTGGACTGCATCTGCAAGGGTGGTGGAGTTTCAATATTCATAATGGATTTGCATACCTTCAGACTGTTAGCACAACATAATGCATCTGAGATACTTCAGGTGCAGCTAACATTGGGTAAGACAGCCATACAGGTCGTAGCCTGCTGTAGGTCCACAAACATGGCCCAAGAATCACACTCCATATTCCTAAGCACCCTGGGGAATATTAGGTTCCAACCTAACACTCTCATACTATCTGACATCAACTACCTCACCATTAACTGGAAAAACTACTCATGTACCAATACACTTGGCCAATGCTTTCTGGGATTCATTGACTCCATGTTCATTCTTACTCCCAATAGAGGTAGCAACATCCTTGTCCTGGTCATTACTAACATGGGTGAATGCTGCTCTACACCAATAGTCAACTCCTCCCTGGTTAGTTACTAACACAAACGAATCACCTTGGAAATCCACATCCCCTCCCACCACCCCATAAAGGTAACCACCATGAAAACCTATCCAAAGCTAACTTTTGGCACCTCCAAACAGAGGTGACTAAGTGCATGGCACCCATGCAAATGGAGACTAGTTGCACAACCACAGAAACTTACACCAATGCACTCTATGAACACACACACAAATGCATACATCTCTCCATGCGTAATACAATAAAGATGCTCACCTCAGAAAAAAGGAAGCCAGTCTGGTGGTCCCCTGCCATAAATAAACCCTACAACAGAAGGAGGAAATAAATTCATGCAGAATAAGGTGAAGTCCCAAGACTGGGAATACTCCCTTATCAGCTTCAACCAAAGGTTGAGATCTCTCATCAACTCCTGTAAAGGTAGCTATAAAAACATGATTGCAGCAGATAGTGAAGACAACCACAAGGCCTTCAATAGTTATGTCAAGAATCTCCACAGCACAGTAGCATAACCCTCAGATTATGTATGCTTGTATCTGTTAAGGTGGTTCTTTCTTTTGGCTTCTGGACATTAACTATAACATGCACTAAGGTAATATTTCTGTCAATATATGTTAGCAGGAGCAGTGTTACTACAACAACCTTCTCAGCATATCTACTCACATCATTTGGACATGTCTCTATTGTCATGCCTATGTCCCCCCACTTTGTCTGGCTTGTTCCAGAGTCATTCCACTAAAGAGTTGTGTGCATACCTCTCCACTGCCAGGCTGTTTGAAGACTGCCTAGGTGTTTGGCCCATACTTTGTTTCTGTTCCAGTTTATTAGCATTTCTCTGGGTAACACTGTTATGGTGCAATGATTTATGTCAGTGAAGGTATGTCTTCACTGCATGTTATATGACTATACATATATATATATATATATATATATATATATATATATATATATATATATATATATATATGTGTGTGTGTGTGTGTGTGTGTGTGTGTAGGTGCATAGTTTCATAGGTAGATACTAGGCTATTGGCCCTAGGGCCGATATAAGCCTCGCCAACAAGATTCCCTGGCTTTCGCCATCCAAGACAAATAATATCCTGTGCCCCTGTCGAGCAGACAAACTGAGGTGAATCACAGGGTTGGTTTCCTATTTACCATCCAAATGTCACTATTTATCTTAAAAAAGGCTAATGAGGAGCTCTGTTTCACATAAATGGGTAGTTTGTTCCAGAGTATGGGAAGTGTTATGGACAGTAATCTATCCCTCCAGCATGTTCTGTCTGTTGTGGTGACAAGGTTTAGCTCCCTGGAGCATGTGTTTTGGAGGGACTGGGATTTCTTTACCTGTAGTATGTCCAACAGCTCTGGGTTTGTTAGGCAGAGATTGGCTCTGAGTAGACAATATGCAATGTATTAAAGCTGGTGTATTTTGAGACAGTTTGTGTAGGGCATCTGTTTGAGGCCGGTGATCCTCTTTATGGAGTTTATATTAAATCAGCAAATGCTTAAAAAAGTGAACGCTTATTAATTGACCCCATGTAAGCGAAAGCTTACAATCCTGAACACTTAGAACAGCGATTTATCTCCCAGGGAAAAAAAATTGCTGTTCCAAAAAAAAAAAAAAACTTTAAAACATTACAAAAAAGAGGGGAGTTTCACCCCCACACCCCCCGACATGGGGGCTGTGCCCCCCAAACCCCCTCCTACTTACATATACCAACTCCAAGATTGCACTACAGTGACGAAAATGGCAAAATAATGAAGGCGGCCAAGCGATTTCTTTCCCAGGGAAAGAATTAGTTTATATGCTGTTTCAGTATTTTGCCATTTCCTGCTTTCAAGTTCGTTCAAGACGCATTCGAATGGATGCGTCTTCGATCATATAATAGAGAACCTCTTTGTGAGGTAATTCTGTGGACTTTCCAGTTGTTGCAGATGTCTTGTGAGGTATATGCTAAACAGGCCTTTGTACTGTATAAAAGGTCTAGTGAGGGATGTGTAGAGAGGAACAATGATCTCCTTTTTTCTGGATGAGACACCTGTTGTGATGTGATGAGCCACATAGAAGGATTTCCTGAGTACTGTGGCAATGTGGTTATCAAAGGAGAGACTACTATCCACCTGTATACCTAGGTCTCTTATCACACTTTCAGTGTTAAATGCATTAGTAACTATGTGGTAGTTCATGGGCACAGAGTTTTACCCAAAGGGGATGACAATGCCTTATCTGGCATTGGGTTTGAGGCCATGGCTTTGACACCAAGCATCTGTCTCAGTCAGGCTCTTTTGTAGACGGTCCACATCTTTACAGGTGTCAAAATGGCTCCCAGTTTGCAGTCATCTGTGAACTGTGTTAGCCATAGACCCTCTGTGTTAGCCTGAACTTCAGAGAAGTACATGCCAAACAGGAGAGGACCAAGGACTGAAACCTGTTGTTCTCCACTTGTCACTGGTGTGGAGTCATATTTGGATTCTGCTACTTTCACGTTGTGGGTTCTGTCTGTAAGCCAGTTGGCAACACATCTCATGACATAGGTATTTATGCCTAGTTTAGTGAGCTTATCTGTAATTTCAGAGTGGGGGATGATGTCGAAGGACTTGGCTAGGTCTAGGTAGGCTGTGTGAATCACATTGGCCTTGTCCTTGACTCTGGTGACTTCTTCAAAGAAGTCAATCAGGTTTAGGTGACATGATGTACCTTTCACAAACCCAAACTGGGTGGAGACCACAGTTTGGAGGTTACCTATGTCATTGTTTATAAGTTCCATGATTATACGCTCCATGGCCTTGAAGATCAGGCTTCTCAGACTAATGGGGCAGTGATGCCCAGTGTCTGTGGTGGCTCTCCTCTTGTGGAGTAGGATAACCATCGCTGTGTGCCATTCAGTAGGCACAAAGCCTGAAGTGAGGCTATAATTGAACATGGTACTTAGGTGGGGTGCCAGTTCATTCTGTAGTTTGTGCTAAACACAGCCTGGGATCTTGTCTGGTCCCATGGATGCTGTATTCTTGGCTTTGGAGTGTGTGATGTTTACCCATGCAGCCATGATTACAGGGACTTTACATTCATCCAGCACTGAGATGAGCCCTTTAGTGGGTGGTGGTGGTGGTGGGGGGGGGGGGGTAAAGTTAGCACTGAACCTATCTGCCAGGATGCTGCCAATATCAGTTGGTTCTGTATATTTAGTACCAGTGCTATAACTCAGAGCAGATCTGAGTGTTGCCATTGAGATTCTTGACATAGCTATAGAATGCTTTGTGATTGTCTTTAAACTGAGTTGCCATTTTGTTTTTGTAACTATCTTTGGTGGATGCTATGGGGGATCTCAGCTTCTTACTGAGGCTGATAATGGAGTTCTTACAATCATGACAGTTTACTCTTTTTTTGTAACAGGTTCTTCCTTCTGTTGTACAGTTTCTTTATAGCAGAGGACATCCAGATTGGCTTACATTTATTTTGAGGAGAGCATCTTTGTTCTATTGGGTATGGCGAAATCCATGCATTTGTGTATGTGTTCATACAGTGCATTGGTGTATGATTCAGCGGTCATGCAACTATTCTCCATTTGCAATGGTGCCTTGATGTTTGCCACCTCTGTTTTTTGGAGCCCAGAGTTAGCTTTGGAGAAGTTTTTCATGGCGGTTACCTTTGTGGGGGAGGTGGGAAGGATGTGGATTTCCAAGGTGATTAGTTTGTGGTCGGATCTAACCAGGGAGGAGTTGACTATTGGTATAGAGCAACAGTTGCTCATGTTAGTAATGACCAGGTCAGGAATGTTGCTACCTCTAGTGGGGCTAAGAATGAGCTTATCCAGGACATTAGAATCCATGAATTCAAGAAAGCATTGGGCAAGTGTATTGGTACATGAGTAGTTTTCACAGTTAATAGAGGGGTAGTTGAAGTCTCCCAGTATGAGAGTGTTAGGTTGGATGCTAATATTCTCCAGGGTGCTTAGGAACATGGAGTGTGAAGTCTTGAGACATGGTTAGGGACCTATAACAGGCTACGACCTGAATCGCTGTCTTAACCAATTTTAACTGCACCTGAAGTATCTCTGATGCGTAATTTTAGGCTACCAGTCTGGAGGTGTGCGCATCTTTTATAACTATGGAAACAACACCACCTTTGGGTCATTGGTCCAAGTTCTGGGGCCGAAAAGGTGTGGAATGAGTTATAGTCTGGTAGTGCAAGGGTGCTTTCCGCTGTCTTGAATCAAGTCTCTGTTACAGCACAAATGTCAATGTTCTCTATTTTAAGAAGTATTTTGAGTGAGTGCTTTTGAGATTTAGACTTTTAGCATTGAGCAGCATGACTCTCAGATTGCATTTGTTTGTAGCTGTTATGGTGGTAATTTGGTCTTTGGAACACCACCTACAAAAGGCACTATAGGGGTGGCAAGAGCTTTGGCCAGTATCCAGAAGCCCAGGGGTGACAGATGTAGGCCACCTCTGGCAAAGCATCAAGATCTGTCATTCATGTCATCCCAGGCAGACAGATACTGGATCCCCTTAGAATGATTTTATATATATATATATATATATATATATATATATATATATATATATATATATATATATATATATATATATATAATGTGTGTGTTGAATGTGTGTGTGTGTGTGTGTGTTGCTATGTTTCCATAAATATGTTTCAACACATACACATATATATATATAAAATTATAAAGATTAATAAAACTATTAATATATATATATATATATATATATATATATATATATATATATATATATATATATACATGTATATGACATTCTACAAATACATCCAATTATGAGGTAGATAGGTATAGAGATATATGTATATGTTTATACATAGATATGTAAATATGTCTGTGCAACTAATGAATGTTTCTGCAGAGCTTTCTCACTATTGTTGTATGCCTCTATTGAATGGTATGTTTGAAAAAGCCAATACAATTCATACAGCTCAGATGGTGCAGTGGTATGTTTTCTGACTGTAGTGCACAGGGTCCAAGATTCATGACTTGAAACTTACATTTTTTTTCCCGTTAATGTTAAATAACTGGACTGTATGATATGTTGGGAAAAACAACATAAAATGCTATAGCTTGCGTGGCATACTGGTTAATTGCTCTGACTATGGCCTACAGGTACCTGGAACTGATATTTATTTATTTTCCATACTGTTTAATAACCAGAGTGCATTATATGTTATAAAACACATTGTAGTGCTATTCATCTCAAATGGCTTAGTGGTTAAGCATTTTGACTATGGTGCATGGGATCCTGAGTTCAAGACCTACCACGGCTGTTAATTTTGTTGCTACACTTTAAACTTAATTGCAGAGGGGGAATAAAATGAAAAGAAAACATATGTGTTTTGATTATTTTACTAGGGGTATGGACATTGCTTTCTGCACCATTATCTGTGGGGGGGCTGTGTGAACATTGATATGACAGGGGCTTTGCATTACCTTGTACTTGCACACATTCTGGGGAAAGCATAGATGAGGGAAGAAATAGGGTCAGATTTTAAATATTGCTCTTACATACTTGGGAATGTATTGGGTGTACTTTACTGTTTTACTTTTTTATTTTTTAATCCAAGGACACTAACAGTAGTGTTCGTGGACACACACTCTCGCTGCTGTTGACTTCCATGCAGGGGGCATGTATATTGTGAGAGCTTTGCTGTCAGACACACCCTGCTTAGCTCATACACTGATCCATGTCCGTGTAAGGGCTGAGCAGCACACTTTCATTAATATTCAAAGTGCACTGCTGCTCTACACAGACACAAACCACTCCATATTGGAATTGCAAAATACCGACATGGAGCTTCATGGATCTGGGGGACTGAGTTCTGTCAATCATGTCATCCCAAGCAGAGAGATACTGGATCCCCTGAGAATGACACAAAACATGTAAGCCAATGTTGCAGTCAATCATCTGTTGATAGTACTGCAGCATCATTCTAGGTGATGGCAGTATACTGCTCAGAGTTACTGTCACACCTGCCTGGACCACATAATCAGAGAGTTAAACAATGTATCTTGTCATGTAGTCCAGGGAGGTGTGTCCCAGGTCATTCACACCCACATGGATACAGAGTGATACTTGTAGTTGTTGTGGAGTGCCATGATGGGCTGCATCATGTGTTGGATGCTGGCATGTGATAGATATTTGGCTGTTACCTGCTCCAACTTAGTGAGTGGGCTATGTGCATATCTCAGAGGTCAGTTACCAATGAGCACTGTATTGTGCAAGGTGGTTAGCCTTAGGAGCTTAGGTTGAGGGCCACACAGTGTAGGTTAAATATGTGTCCCTTGGCATGTGCCATGTCATGGTATCTGAGTGGGAGTCTGTCTTGCTGGGCTGTGCTGTTTGGGTAAATGTCCATTGAGTGCCTCTGTGAAGGTGTGTGTGTGGCTTTTCACTGTATGTCATGGCTGTCAAAGTGGGTGTCATGGTGAGCTATGTGTTCCACATGGTGTGGTGCAGGTGTTGATCTTATCCTCTTGACCTGCTAGTCCAGTGTTTGCTGGAGAGTGCATATGTCCACACTGGGTGATATATGGGTAACTCCCACAGGTCTGAGTGTTTGGAGTTTAGAGGGGAGGGTTGTCTGTGTACATGAGGTAGTTGCAATAGTGCCTCAGAATGTACAAGTGCACCAGGGTAATGGGTGACAGCACAGAAAACTGCCCTGCAATCATGCCAGGAGGGGTGGACATAACTAGTAAGTACTGGGGCTACTTCTGTGATGAATGAGTACTGCTGACAGCTCCCAGCTGTGCCACACTTATTGATACATTAACCTGGTGAAGTGCCAAGCCATAATGCCATTTGAAGTGCAAGACAGGAAGAACTAGCATGATGTAAGGTTGGAAAGAAAGGCAGGCATACTGCCACCTGTAGTACTTTACCACAGCTGTGTAGTTATCAGCAGCTTGGGCCATGTGAAAGTTCAGTAAGCTTTGTAGCGCAGGCAGTAACTGCAAAACACTATTGTAAACATAATCAGAAGAGTTCTAATCCCAATACTGGCAAGTGTGTGTGTGTGTGTGTGTGTGTGTGTGTGTGTGTGTGTGTGTGTGTGTGTGTGTGTGTGTGTGTCTGAGAAAGTCATGTACTATGTGGGTTAACCAAACAAACTGAAACCCATCAAGGGCACACACTAATAATGAAAAAATAAAAAAATAAGAAATGAACAGCGCAAACTTTAAAACCGCTTTATTACCACAGAAATAGTGGAATAGTGGATTCTCTCGAGAAACTAAATGCTTTCATCAATCTCATTGGCTTCATCAGAGTTTATGAGAGCAAGACACAACACCAAATAAATATACATTTAAATTCACCAATAACCAATCATTTGTCCCAATTCTGCTTTTTGTTTTAGTTAGGCATAACAGATGTATTATCATTAAGACCTGGGGGTGTAGTGGCATTTAATCTTACCTGCCAATTATATTCCTTTTCTTCCACTCTCAGTCTATCATTACCACCTCTGTCACTAGGACAAATTTTATCTATCACAAAAAAGATGATTTGTTTTAAAATTCTGACAACTTTTACTATGAGTATAAAGGGCATTATGTCCGTCCTTTCTCTTTATTGCTCTAATATGCTCCAATATTCTGTCCTTTAATCTTCAGACAGTTTTGCCCACGTAGAAGCCTGAACATTCTTTACATGTTACGATGTATACCACCATTGTTGTATTACAACAGCATCTACCTGGGCAAGCTATCGTCCTCTCATGTCCATGGACAAGACATAAGGCCCATCATTAATGAATTTGTAATTCCTGCACATCCCACATTTATACATTAATGATCTTTGTTTTTGTTTCTTTGGTCTTTCTAAAATATTTTTTATATTTCCCCCCTACTAAATACTACTTTAGGGAGCATACCTAACTTCTTTTTATTTTCCTCAGAGATACACAGAAGCCATATTCTATTAATTGTTTCAATAATGTCAGGCGATTGATTATTATATCTCAAAATAAGTGCCTCACTTTCTGGCTTCTGTTTTGGTCCCTGTCCTTTAAACTCATGTCCCCCAAAGAATAAGTGGAAACCTTGTATTTCTTTTACTTAATACCTCATTATGTATTCTCAAGAGCAATTCCTGTGGATATCCCCTTTCAATGAACATCCCTATTAGTTTATACATTTTATCTCGGTATAAATCATTGTCACTCACCAATCGAGACAGTCTAACCATCTGCCCTTTCACTACACTTTTTCTCTGGTGGAAGGGATGGCAACTCTCAAAATGTAAAAGTGAGTTACTGTGTGTCTCCTTTCTATATGTATTGCTCTGTGAACCTACGTCTGTTTTTCCAATTTTAATGCCCAAAAAATTCACCATATTAGCATGCCAATGGCTCATAAACCTAAAAAAGGAGGTAGTGTGATTCAAATATTCAACAAATGTATAAGCATCATTTTCACTTCCTTTACAAAAGAAAAGAATATCATCCATAAATCTATTATATAGTTCAATTTTATCCTTATATACAGACTGAAAAATAAATAAATCTTCCCAATAGTATAACACCAAATTGACAAATTCCGGAGCATATCTGGCTCCCATGGCAACTCCAGACATCTGATGGATCAATTCACCTTCAAATAGGATAAAGTTATTCTTCAATACAATTTCCATCAGATCCGCCAATACATTATTTTTTGTCATGTTTAATCTCCTACTTTTATATAAAGCACCTCATTGGTTCTTTTGAATTTTTTTTTTAATTTGTCTCAGGTTTCAGCTTTCTGTTACCTAAGGAGTTAAGTTTGTGAGTGTTTCTGCCATTTCACACTGAGCTAATCGAGGGAAGGACACTGAGCAAACTCGGATCTATAATATATAACATTAAGTGTCCTGTTTTTTTCTTATTTTTTCAAATTATTTATAGCACTTTGCCTACTGTATATTTTTCTAGCTAGTTTCACTGTATGTGAGGTATTAACTGGAAATTGTCCACTTTTATTAAGCGTCTGTTGGGTTGTTTGATTCTGATAACTTGTTTGCAGTTAAAAGCTTTCTCTAGAGGCTCCTTTAGCTATTTAAAACTTTCATTTAAAGGCTCACTGCTGCTTTTCTGCTGTGAGAAATATTTCTGCAGTTGTTATAGTTGGTGACTTTGCAGTTTCCCGCCCCTACTGTAAATCTGATCTGGGACCCTCCTTCCAGTCTAGTGTCATTACCTCATTCTACCTAATACAGGGAGAACATTTGAGAAGGTCAATCAGCTTAGTTTCTGCTCCTCCTTTCTCTCTTTCCACTTAAAAAAAAAAAAATTCTAAGCTTGTTTCCTGCCTTTCCTCTGTGTAGTCTAGTCTGGATACAGATTTGCTGTGTCCAGGACTATTTATGTCCCCACAGAATGGCGTACAGCAACAGTGGTCTCACTCCACAAAGGTGGAGCCTCTACGGACCCTGGAAACTATTGCCCCATAAGCCTGACTAGCCTAGTCTGCAAGGCTATGGAGAGGATCATCATGGAGCTCATAAACAAAGACATTGGGGACCTACAGACACTAGATCCTACCCAATTCGGCTTCGTCAAGGGCAGATCCTGCCTTTTGAACCTGGTTGACTTCTTTGAAACAGTCACCAAAGCCATAGATGAAGGGAAGGTAGTCCACACAACCTTTCTGGACCTAACAAAGGCATTTGACACAATACCCCACTCGGGCATCATAGATAAGCTATCCAGCTTAAATATAAACCCCTATGTCACAAGATGGGTCGCAAACTGGCTCAAAGACAGAACCCACAGAGTGAGAGTTGCTGGTGCCATGTCAGACTTGAAACCGGTCACAAGTGGCATCCCACAAGGTTCTGTCCTGGGATGGCTCTTGTTCGGTATATACTTTTCCGAGGTACAGGCCAATGTGGGAGGACTATGGGTCACCAAGTTCGCAGATGACTGCAAACTGGGTGCCATAATTGACTCTCCAGCTGACACAAACATTCTTCAAAAAGGTCTCACAGAGATGGATAACTGGTGCCAGAGCCATGGTCTAAAGCTAAATGCCAAAAAGTGTATAGTCATACCCTTTGGCAAAAACAATGTGCCCACAAATTACCACATAGGCGGTAACCCATTAAGTACAGAGAAAGTAATTAGGGATCTGGGGACCCAAGTTGATAGCAATCTCTCCTTTGACACCCACATTGCCAAAGTGGTTAGAAAGACCTTCTACATAGCCCACCTCATCATGAAAGAATTCACATCTAGATCAAGAGAGGTAATCGTGCCCCTTTATTCATCCCTCATCAGGCCTATCATAGAATATAATGCCCCTTTTGGGATGTACCTTACCCGACACCTGCAGCAATTAGAAAGACCCCAAAAGTACCTCACCAAGAGGATCAAGGGACTCAAGCAGATGCCATATGCTGCTCGGTTAAAAAAACTCCAGCTCTACTCAGTTGCATACCGCCTACTTCAAGGCGATCTATGCCTGACATATAAAGCTATGTCCAATCCAGAATTAATGGACATGCTCCACCTCAGTAAATCTAAATCCTTAGAGCCACACACTCGAGGGACTTGAACCTCAGCACAGAAATAAATAGAACTTGCTGGAGGGACAGATTCATAACACAGAGGCTCCCTTCGTTCTGGAATAGAATTCCAATTCATGTTAGGTAGAGCACCTCACTGAATCTCTTCAAGAAGAATCTTGATGAGTGGATGGGGGATCGTAGGTTTGTCCCGGGGATTACTTCTGTGTCACTATTAGACAGAGGCACAGTAAACTAAACCTTAAAAAGGGCACAGTATACTCAAATCAAGGGGTGGCGTAAGCCAAACAAAATCGGGCTAGGCTTGTAATTGCCCCAGGGCAGATAGCCTAGTATGAACCTATGAACCTATGAACCTATTTGTGGGCTTCTAAGCCCCCAAGCCTTTCTGTATTGGAGGGAAGCCTTCTAGTTTAATTTTGTTTCTTAGAACTAGCCAGTTTTTTAGTTTCAGCACTCAAGTCTGTTTCTTTGGGCTCAGCACTTGTTCAGAACTTATTGTAAGCACTAAATAAGCTACAAATTACTACAGCACTCAACTTTCCTCACTGTCTAGAGGAAAACAGTTTCTAGTACTTAACAAGTAAGCATCTATCCAGGCATGTCTAAGGGTCAGCTCCCGGTGTTTTCTCCTGTCTACCTGATGAATCTGGGCATCTTGGGACAATGCAGCAATTGCCTCACGTACACAGACAACCCTCTCCTCCTACAACCCAACACTACAACCTGTGAGAGATGCACTTATATAGCCAAACTGGAAGCAAAGCTCTCTTCACTTAAGACTGGACTACACAGTCAAGAGGAGAAGGTAAACACTTGCACCACACCACACTCAGCACATAGTCCCTCAAAACCTACACCACCAAAGCACACACACATAGAAACACAAAACTCACACCTACATTCAGAGACACTCTCAGTTAAAACCTGCCCAAGCAACAGGGACCTCCAAAGCAGAAACACAAGCAACCTCCATCCCCCAACACTACCCAAATGACAAATAGCCCACAAACTCAGTGTGCCACTCAACCACAGCCCATAAGGCATAACAACATACCCAACACTCTAGTCATAGGTGACTCTATTGTCAGGTACACTGATGTTCCACTCACCAGGCTAAACAAGGAGAAAGTTACTGTCAGCTGCCTGTCGGGGGCGAGGATCCGCCACATAATGCATGCACTCAGTTCACTCCACAACAAGTACAAATATGACTCTGTCATTGTCCATGTTGGTGTGAATGACCTGAAACGTAGCTCCCTGGACTACATGGAAAGGGACATGGAGGAGCTGTCCAATGTTGTAGTCCAGGCAGGTAGCATCCTGAGTAGCATCCTGCCATCAGCCAGAATGATACCACAGTACAAGGACAAAATGATTGATTTCAACAATTGGCTAAGCTTCTGGTGTCATTCTAAGGGGATCCAGTATCTGTCTGCCTGGGATGACATGATCGACAAACCATGATGCTTTACCAGAGATGGCCTGCACCTGTCATCCATAGGATTCTGGATACTGGCTAAGGCTCTAATTCATACCACACCTTTCGGCCACCTAACCTGGACTGAAACACTAAAGGCGGAGGCGTGTTCATATTCATTAAGGATATCCACACCTCCAGGCTAGTTGCTCAGCCTAATACATCCGAGATTATCCAAGTGCAACTAACTCTGGGCAAGACCACAATCCAAATTTTAGCTTGCTACAGATTCCCACTATGCCCCAGGATTCCCACTCCTCATTTCTTGATACACTGGAAAATATCAGGGTGCAACCTAACACCCTAATAATGGGCGATTTCAACTACCCCACCATTAATTGGGAAAACTACTCATGTACCAACTCTTGTGCTCAACATTTTCTGGAATTCATAAATTCCATTGCCTTGAATCAACTTATCCACACCCCTACCAGGGGCAGCAATATCCTAGACCTGGTTATTATCAACATGGGCAACCAGTGCTCTACACCAGAGGTCAATTCTTTGTTGGTCAGATCCGACCACAAGCTAATCACCGTAGACATCCACATCCCACCCCCACCCCCCATTAGGGAAACCATAGTAAAAAAATTTCTCCAAAGCCAACTTCATGCTTCTTAAGACAGAAGTGGCAAACTTCACGACACCCATGCTGACGGACAATAGAGGTATGACTGCTGAATCCTACACAAATGCACTTTATAAGCACTTACACAATTGCATGGATTGTGCAATACCTAACAAAACTAAGATGCTATTCTCCAAAAAAAGGAAGCCAATCTGGTGGTCCCCTGCCATAAACAAACTCTACAACAGAAGGAAGAATCTGTTGCAAAAAAGAGTAAAATCCCATGATTGTAGAAACTCCCTGGTCAGCCTCAGTAAGAAGCTAAGATCCCTCACAAAATCCTCCAAAGCTAGTTATGAAAACAAATCGCCACTGACTCTAAAGACAACCACAAAGCATTCTATATCTATGTCAAGAATCTCAATGGCAACACTCAGATCTGCTCTGAGTTACAGTATAATAGCACTAAATATACAGAACCAACTGATATTGCCAACATCCTGGCAGATAGGTTCAGTGCTAACTTTACCCCTCTGTCATCCACTAAAGGGCCCATCTCTATAAAAGAAGAATGCAAAGTTCTTGTAATCATAGCTGCACAGGTAAAATAACACACTATCCAAAGCCAAGAACACAGCATCCATGGGACCTGACAAAATCCCAGGCTGTGTTCCACATGAACTACAGAATGAACTGGCACCCCACCTAAGTACCATGTTTAATTATAGTCTCACCTCAGGCTATGTGCCCACTGAATGGTACACAGCAATGGTTATCCCACTCTACAAAGGGGGAGCCACCACAGACCCTGGAAACTACCGCTCCATTAGCCTAACAAGCCTAGTCTTCAAGGCTATGGAACGTATCATCATGGAACTTATAAGCAATGGCACTGGTAATCTCCAAACTTAGGACCCCACCCAGTTTGGGTTTGTAAAAAGCAGATCGTGTCTCTTAAACCTGATAGACTTCTTTGAAGCAGTCACCAAAGCCGTAGATGAGGGTAAGGTGGTTCACACAGCCTATCTAGATCTTGCCAAGGCTTTTGACACCATCCCCCACTCTGGAATTATAGATAAACTCACGACACTATCCCTATGCCACAAGATGTGTTGCCAACTGGCTCACTGACAGAACAAACACTGTGAAAGTAGCAGACTCCAAATCCAACTTCAGACCAGTGACAAGTGGAGTACCACAGGGTTCAGTCCTGGGTCCTCTTCTGTTTGGTATCTATTTCTCTGAAGTACAGGCTAACACAGAAGGTCTTTGGCTAATGAAGTTCGCAGATGACTGCAAACTAGGAGCCATAATCAAAACTCCAAAAGATGTGGACATCCTACAAAAGGGCCTCGCTGAGACAGATGCCTGGTGTCAAAGCCATGGCCTCAAGATCAGTGCCAAAAAGTGCATTGTCATCCCTTTTGGTAAAAACTCTGTACCCATGAACTACCACATAGGTGGTAGTCTACTTAACACTGAAAGTGTGATAAGAGACCTTGGGACACAGGTGGACAGTAGTCTCTCCTTTGATAATCACATCACCACAGTAGTCAGGAAATCCTTCTTCGTGGCACACCTCATCACAAAAGGTTTCTCATCCAGGAAAAAAGAGGTCATTGTTCCCCTCTACTCATCACTCATTAGACCCATTATAGAGTATAATGGCCCTTTTGGAATGTACCCCACAAGACACCTACAACTGGAAAGGCCACAGAAATACCTCACAAAGAGGATTACTGGCCTCAAACAGATACCCTACGCAGACCGTCTCTAAAAACTGCAGCTTTACTCCGTCGCATATCGACTACTCAGAGGCAATCTCTGCCTAACATACAAAGCTATGTCAAACCCAGAGCTTTTAGACATGGTCCACTTAAAGAAATCCCAATCTGTATGATCTAAATGCTCTAGAGACCTAAACCTTGTCACCACAATAAACAGAACATGCTGGAGGGATAGATTCCTGTCCCAGGGACTTTTCATACTCTGGAACAAACTACCTATCTATATCAAACAAAGCTCCTTATTAGCACTCTTCAAGAAAAATCTTGATGATTGGATGGGGGATAGGAAATTCACCCCGGGGATCACTTCTGTGGCTCTGCTCGACAGTGGCACAGGAAAATAATTTTCTTTGGTGGCAAAAGCCAGGGTACCTTTTGGCTAGGCTTATATAGGCCCTAGGGCCAATAGCCTAGTACCTACCTATGAACCTATGAACCTATTTCCTTAAAATAAGCCAACCCTTCAATATGTGGGATAGTAGTATATAAATTTTGTACATCAATGGTTAAAAATGAAAATTCTTCATTCATATTCACATTTTTCAACCGCTCTAAACAATGCCATGAGTCCCTAATAATGTGTGCTATGTCCCTTGTTACTTCCTTGGTCCCCAAGTCCACATATGCAGAGAGAGGTTCAGTCTTTGAACCCCCCACTGCAACAATAGGTCTAAAAGGAGGGTTATAAACACTTTTGTGGATCTTGGGGATATCAAAGATGACTGTGATTCTTGGGTGATCTACTTTAAGAAAATTAAACTCAGTCTCAATAATCGTTCCCTGGGAAAGAGCGCCCATTAAATAAATCAATTTTGTTGTAAGCTATATATATATATATATATATATATATATATATATCATTCCTTGATATGTTTCTATATACATTTGTATCATTTAATAACTGATGCATTTTTTGAAACATAATCAATCTGAGTTATAATCATTGTCCCACCACCCTTATTGGGTTTCATTATTCTAAGTTCGCCATTGTTTGCTAAATCAAATAAAACACATTGTTCATCAGTGCTTAAATTGTCAATACTTTAGCTTCTTGTTTTCAAAGCATTCCTCATTTCATTTGCACATTTTCTTTCAAACATGGTAACCTCATTATTACTTGGGGGTAAAAAATGTACTTTTCCTAGTACAAGTACCTTGTGGGACTGCAAGCATTTCATTTTTATCCAAAAAATATAGTTTCAAATTCAGCTTTCTTTTATACAATTTTAAACTAGTGAACAACAACATCCAGACTAAATAAAAGGGGCAAAATAAATACCTTTACTTAACACTTTATGATGTGTTTCATCAATAACAACTCCAGAAAAGTTATAGATGGTAAAACCATTTTTCGTTACAATATCACATTGCATAACACCGTGATAATTAAATTCAGCACCAGACAGTTCTCTATTTACGTTTTCAAAATCTTTGCAATTTTCAACTCCACATACATAATAATCTAAATTATTAAATGAGTTCAACTGGTCATTGTGATTAGGCCCTACGTAAACAGTATCATCTTCACTTAACACAGAGGTATTAATCAATGCCTCCTCTTCCTTTTCTATTGTTTGCCCCTGTTGTATTGTCCATGGGGCTGTTGATAAGTCCCATATTATTGGTTCTTGAAACCCTGCTCGTTCCTGTTCATAAGTCTCTCGGATCTCCTTAATTGTTGGGGAGCATTTAAAAAATGGCCGTTGTTGTTTTCCGATCTTGTTTCCGTTACTGGGGCCTGTTCCCCATCAATAGCAGTACTATCAGTCATATTACCAAATGCTCTACCAACAGGATAGGCTTTTTTGTTTTTGTAATCATTTAAGTCATGGGTCAATTTTTTAGATTTTACCTCTACATCTTTCTTAACAAATTCATCTATGTTACTGATCACTGTTTACATATTCACCAAACACTAAATAACTAACAATTGCTTGATTCATAGTACTGTGTGGGTTATACCATTCTGATTTGTATACCACCCTGTAATTGTCCCATCACCCTTCTTTCCTAGGCCTGCTGATGTCATTCTCCTTAGTAGTTACTTAGGACGAGGAGAACTCATGTAAGCTCTATGGTGCATCTGATAACTGCATAACACTGTAGTAGAAACAGCTAAACAAGTAAAGGTTCTATTCTCAGTACTGGCAACTGTCTGTGGGTGTCCCTTTGTCCAGAGATCATGTCCTGTTTGATAGCATTTTGCTTGGTGTACCATCCATGCTTGTTTACCACCTCCTGATGGCATTACCTGATATAGCGTGGTAATGACATCTGCCTCACATGCCGCATGTTACACCATTGTGCAGGCCATTCCAGTCCTCTGTACAGATGTCTGTGGGATAGCCAGATGTTTAGGTTCATAGGTGCGTACTAGACTAATGACCCTGGAGTCTTTACAAGCCTAGACAGAGGATTTCCCTGTCATTGTGCCACCTGACATTATTTCCCAGTACCTCTGTGGAGTAAAGCCACTGCAGTGATTTCTG
Source organism: Protopterus annectens (assembly GCF_019279795.1). Lineage (NCBI taxonomy): Eukaryota > Metazoa > Chordata > Ceratodontiformes > Protopteridae > Protopterus > Protopterus annectens. The sequence continues at coordinate 800,531,597 of NC_056733.1, read as the reverse complement.
GGGTAAATTCTCTATTTCCAATACATTCAGCAAGATTTCCCTTGAAGTGGGCAAGTGAGGTGCTCTGTTTGACATGTATGGGACATCTAGTCCATAGCATGGGCAGTGTCTAGGTTATGCACCTATCCCTCTGGCATGTTCTGTTGATTGTGGTAATGAGGTTGAAGTATCTGGAGTATGTGGTGCGGAGGGATTGGGATATCCTTGGATGTAGCATTTATAACAGAGCTGGGTCAGACATGGCTTTGTAGGGCAAGCAGAGATCGCCTCTAAGTAGGCAATATGAGTAAGAGAATAGTTGGAGTGTTTTGAGTCTGTCCATATGGGACAACTGTTTCAGGGCTAGGATCATCTTTGTGAGGTATGTTTGCAGCCTCTGCATATGTTGCAAGTGTCTATTGAGGTACATGCCAAATGGGGCATTGTACCCAGTGATTGGCCTAATGTGGGAAGGGTAGGGGGAGACAATGACCCCTTACTTACTGGATGCAAAACCATTAGTAATCAGATGTTCCACATAGAAGGACTGTCTGCCCACAGTGGCAATGTTGTGGTCCAAAGAGATTCGCAGATCTTTTATAATGCCTTCTGTGTTCAGTGGACTACCATCAATGCGGTGATTTATGGGAACTGAGTTGTGCCCAAAGGGACGCTGACACATATTTGGCCATTGAGCTTCAGGCAATGCTTCTGACAGCATACATTGGTCTCAGGGAGGCCTTTAGGCTTGATATCAACATCACTTGCATAGTTAATAATAGCTCCCAACATGCAAAAGTCTGCAAACTCTGTCATCCAGAGTAGCCTTGTGATGGCCTGCACTTCTGAGAAGTAGATACCAAACAGGGAGGCCATGGGACCGAACACTGTGGGATCCCCACTCATGACTGGTCATCAGTCTGACTTGGAGTCAGCTACTTTCACACAGTGGGTCTATGTGTGAGCCAGTTTGCAACCCACCTAGTGATATAGGGGTTGATGCCTACCTTAGTGGGTTTTCTATGATTCCAGAGCGGGGAATGGCATCAAAGGCCTTGGCCAGATCAAGGTAGGCTGTATGATCACTTTGACATCATCCACAGCTCTGGTGACTGACTCAAATAAGTCAACCAGGTTGAGCAGGCATGACCTACCCTCCACAAAACCAAACTATGTGGAATTCAGACTTTGGAGATTTCCTATATCCTTGTTTAGTAGATCCATGATGATGTGTTCCATAGCTTTGCATATCAGGCTCATCAGGCTAATGGAGTGATAGTTTCCAAGGGTCTGTAGTCACTCTTACTTTGTGGAGAGGGATGATTGTAGCAGTGTGCCATTTTGTAGGGACAAAGCGTGAGGTAAAGCTGTGATTGCACAGGGCACACAGGTGTAGTTCCAGGTCACTCTGTAGTTCATGTACAACACAGCCAGTGATATTCTCAGGTTCCATAGAAGATGTATTCCTGGCCTTGGACAGTGCTACTTTAACCTGTGCAGTAGTAATACTGGGTGTCTGGCAATATACTGGTATTGCAATTGGTCCTTTGAGGGGGTGGGAGTGGTCAGGTTGGCACCAAATCTGTTGGACAGTATATTGGCAATATCTGTTGGCTCAGTATAGGAGGTACCATTGTGCAGTAGTTCAGAGCACATCTGGGTATTGGCGTGGAGATTATCCACATAACTATTGAGGGCCTTGTGTCTGTCTTTCCTATCTGCTGCAATTCTGTTGTCATAGCTAGCTTTAGAGGATTTGGTGAGTGATCTCAACCTTTTTTTGAGGCAGATAAGGGAGTTATTCCAGTCTTGGGACTTCAATTTTTTTCTGCATCAGTTTATTTGTTCCATTGTCGAGTTTGTTTATGGCAGGGGACCACCACACTGGCTTCCTGTTTTGGAGGGCAACATCTTGGTTCTATTGGTCATAGTGAGATCCATGCTTATGTGTATGTCTTCATACAGTGCATTGGTGTATGATCTGGAGGTCATGCAACTAATCTCCATTTGTATGGGTGCCATGAACTTAGCCATCTCTGTTTTAAGGAGCCCAAGGTTAACTTTGAAGGTGTTTGTCATGGTGGTTACCTTTGCAGGGGGGGGGGGGTGTGGATTCCCAAGGTGGTTAGTTTGTGTTTGGATCCACACCTCAGTATTTTGATGTATGGACCCAACAAGGTCATGTATGTCACCACGTACATCAGGGAGAGTTGCATTCACCACCCTGAGTATTTGTGTGTTTTGATATTCACTATGTGCCTATGCATCTATGACAGCCTGAAGCATGCATCTGATGAATCCTTCTGTGGCACTTGCAACAGTGGCCTGATGAGTAGTGTTCCTCCTACAAGCACCTCTGTCCATCCACCTGTGTGGAACCTTGCCTGCACTCTGGCTATGGCCAGCATCTACACTCACTCCTGCCATAGTCACCACATTAGCCTGTTCAATGCCACCACCTGCCAACTGTCCATCATCTGTGGCCACTGGTGATGGGGTATGTGTGGGCATTGTCACTGTGTGCAGTGATGGTATGCACAAGAGTGGGATGCCAACTAATGGCACAGATTCAGCCCCTGACAACTCCACCTGTACATCAGTATTCATATCATCATTGGCAGAGTCTGCAGAGATATTGACATTGTTTTAAAAGGGGGGGGGGCAGACCCAATCACCACCTGTGAGAGGAAGACAACATATGTACATTAATACCTGCACTTTGATGATGTTGGCTGGTACATACACACACACACACACACACACACACACACACACACACACACACACACACACACACACACACACACACACACACATGCACACACACTCTCACACTTACAGGTGAGGTGGCACAATCTGTTACACAGACCACACATTACCTACATAGTGACATGCATGACACACAGCTGTCAACATCATGCATTGCAGCCAGCTGTACAACATGTAACTGACAATATAGAGCTCTGGGATACATGATTAGTGTTAGTGTGTGATGGCCATTCCCTAGCACAGACTGCAGCCATGTACACATCATTGCTGTCCACCTGTATAGCACAGGGGCAAGTACTACAGAACATATCTCACAAATGTACATATCCTCACATGATGTGCAGTGGTCTGGCTCATATGTCTGCTCTATTTTTCATAACCCATGTGTTTCTCTGTGACATACGTGGGATGATCTGAGGAGTGACATCACCGATTAATGCCATGCACATGAGTGTCAGATCTGCAAACGAGCAGTGAATGTATGGTCACACAATCCCTGTTACACCACCAGCCTTGTAAGCTTACAGTGGCTATTATAAGTGTACACAACCCTGTTAACATGCCATGTTCTTGTACTATTTAGGATGAGACCACAATAATGCATTCAAATATGTCACCCACCTTCCATGTGACATATGACCTGTGCAATCCAATCGATAAACAAACGCATGTGATACGTGTAACATATGATGACTACAATATGTACAATATGTTGATTGCATACATGTGCACACTCTTAAAATGATAAGTTATTGAATCACCTTGTTAGTGGCTTATAGCATTCACTCTTCTTGTGAAGGTATCTATCAGTATGGCGCATCCTGACTTGGCATTATTTGGCCACTCTTCCATGCAAAGGTCACCCAACTCTGTCAGAATGCAAGGGCAGCTCATGTGCACAGCTGTCATCAGGTCACACTGGGGTTTTCTATCTGGTGTACGTCTAGGCTCTGGCTGGGCCACTCCATACCCATGTATGTGGAGCCATTCTTAGGTAGCTTTGGATGTATGCTGCAGTTCTTTGCCATGTTGAAGGCTGACACACCTCCTCATCCTCGGCATTCTTGCAGATGCCTGATGGATTTTGGGCAGATGTGGGTGTTATTAGGAAATGTTCAGAATTCTCACTACCATGACTACAGGCCCAGTTCTGTCTGTCTGTGAAACAGCAACACCACAGCAGGCCACTGCCACCAGTGTGATTCACCATGGGGATGTTGGTGTTCAGGTTATGAGAGGTGTTGCTTGTGCACCACACATACCTGTTGGTATTGTGGCTGTGAGTTCGATCCCTAGTCTCATTACACATTTTCACACCTGCCTTTTGGAGACATGATGTGCTGCATTGCAATTTGTATCCACCCCTGGCTGTTTTTGGTGTGTGGAAATGCTTCCATCTTCTGACCCTACCCCATAGGCCAGATGTATGCAGAATATGGGAGAGTGTTCTCACAGGTAGTAGAGAACACCAGTACTAGCAATGGCTTCCTGCAACTCCCTCAGTGTTGCTGTATGTCCCCTGGCAACCTCCCTGGCCAGGTCTTGACATGTGTTGTTATCATTTTTGGAGAGACATCAGGTTCTTGTCAACAGCACTATTGTCCCATATTCACTCCACCTTTTGACAACTGTCTCCACTGTGTTCAATGGTGTATGCACTGCTGTGGTAATGTTGTTGTACCCTACTCTTAACTGATAGCTTTCAAATATGAGATCCCTTTGCTGCTTTGTATGCTGTCTGCAAGCCATGGCTGTTGCAGGCAACTGACCATATGTCATGGTTATCCCACTTGGACAGCAGACTGTTATTTGGTGTTAGTCAGGGTGCCTTTACTTTATGGTTGGTGCGTACCCAAGCTGACTGTATGCTGTCAGTAAATCACAAGTTGCTTCAGTGACACATCATTTGAAGGATGTGCCCACATATGCATCCAGCATATTGTGGGGTTTGTATACTCCATATTTGGTGGCCAACAGATTGTTTGTACAGGGAATTGTTCATGTCATAGGTCACATTACTGTTCAGAAAGGATGAATACTGACATACTGCGGTCTCAATTTGTATAGATATCACAAACACCTGGCACCTTACCTGGGGTGTGTATACTGTTTATATCCACTATATGACAATAATGTTTCACACATGTCCCTACCTTAGACTGTTTGTCCAGCCATTGTGTTGCTCTCTGTCCAGAAGTCTTGCACTGACAGACAGGTGTGTTATGCTACAGGGGTAATACATTCTCATCAGATAGGCCCCTGTAGTGACCACTGTGATGCAATGCAGTTGACCTCAACACAGGTGAACATGCACATAAAGCAATATGGCTATGAGTGACAGTTGTGTGCATAGTATACTGCATGGCCTTGGTATGCCTGGGGTATTGACAAACCATAACAGTACAATTGCATAATCATCAGCTGCAGGCTGCCATCCCACATGCAGACAGGAGGGACCTAAATAGTTGTGTGAGGAGAGTACGGTCAGCAGACCCACAAGTGGCATTGGTACAGGATGGATGCAGCATGTGTGGACATGTACAGTACAACCCCCAATACTACACAATTTTCTGTCCTTCACCATAGATGTGCACGTCTGTGCATTAGAAAACCCCATTCACAACTGCAATCTGACCTGACACATACATAGATACTGTACAATTACAAGTATGTCTGCTACACTAGTCTAGTAATCTACACTGGGGTCTTACCTGGACACTCTTCATCAATTGTCTGGACTCTGATGTTGTACTGGGTGCCCCAAGGTACCCATGGGACTCACCAGTGGGTGCCAGTGGGGCTGCAAGGCCAGGCCCATGCCTGGGCTGTGTGGTCCCTGGCCACTGCAGCAGGCCTTTGCCAGGCATGGCATATGAGGTCACTTTCACAATGCCAGACTTGCTCATATGTACATGCATGCAGGCCAACATTGTTTACCCTGTGGACAAGGTTGTCCCACAGGCTAGTCCACTCCTTCAGATGTTGCTGGCTCCAGCCAAACATTATGCCATGGTTGTGTAGTATGGCTTCTATGATTATATTTGTCTGAGCTGCTGAGAATGTTGACCTTAGCTGATGCGACATTGCACCTGGGAGACATTACACGAGAGACACGTCACAGGACCTCATACATTTGACAACCATATGTACAGAACCTGCACATCTACATTGAATACCAGTTGCCACCACTCCCAACCACACCATACTCCTGTAACGTATCAACACTGCATCTGCTTGCATTGTACTGTTGGCCCTGAGGTGTCATATTCCCCCCAATGAGGCCTACTTCATTTCCTACTCCTGTACTCCTCATTCATGTCTGTGGCAAGCGATGACATTCACCATCTTCCATGTGAATGTGGTGTGGATGGTGCCAAACCTTGTTGTGGCTATGGTGTGTAATGTTGCTGGATACACATGCCTGTGTTGATGTAGGATGCAGACAGGGATTTTATCAGGTGCCATGGATACCTACATTTTTTGCCTTTCAATAGGCAGTATGTACTTGCTCACTGGTAATGAAGGGAGGGGTGTGGGTGCTGTACATATCCAGCTATAGCGCTGCTGAGCCAGGGGGTGATGTTTGCCCTAAACCTGTCTGCAGCAGGTTGCCTTTAGCTATGTTGTTTTTATGTGGCCTGATTGGCCACCATTACAGGGTAGGCTGGTATGTGGCCTCAGAGATTCCAGACATATGTGAAGATGGCCTTGCGATTGGTCTTGGTGAATGCATCCAATTTGTACTCATTGTTAGCCTTACAGCACTCCACCTGTGACCTTATATGCTTGAACAGACAGAGGCTGACTTTATGCCAGGTTGGCTCTTGCTCCAGATTTGGCCTGTACAGACAATATAGGGACCAAGTCTGTGGTTTGTGTATTGCTGATGTCCACCACAAGCCTTCAGCCTACCTTGAGGGGGTTGATATCCTATCAGCTATTGCTGAGGCCATGCAGCTATGTAGGTGCCCACATAGTATTGTGTTGTGGGCCTGGACACAGCTGCTAGTTCCACCATATGGGATACCCTTCATGTGGGCCTTGCCCATTTACCTGGCTTGTGCAGGGAACATTATGGAGGTGTGGGGGCTACAGCTTCACAGACAGTAGGTGGAAATACCTCATAGGACAGGACATGTGGAGACAGCCCAGCAACATGGGGGACAAAGCTCCAGAGTTTGGTACAGCTTGTATGTCATTAGCATTATTATACACATAGGGGGTTGTTACATTGACAGGGTTTGTCTGGACATGCATTTACTGGGTGACAACATCTGACAGTGATTTGCCATGGACATAGCTCTCATCTGGCATGTTGTCCACAGACTGGCCAGATGTTTGCCTATTATGCTTGGTCTGTTCCTTGACCAACATCTGTTTTTGTGGGGTTGGTAGGATAATGTGAGGATTGTAGTCAGTACGTGTTGTCATCCATTGGTGTTCCACACATCATTTCCTTCAGGGATGTGATGTTACGACAACACATGTAAAGCAGCTACTGTCTCAATTTGTTACACCATTATGTGTGATATGTCCCTCTTTCCAGCCCCCCTGTCCCATACGTGTGCCATGCGTTGTCCAGATGTCCTGCACTATCAGGTGCAGAGGTATGGTATATCATTAATTACCAAATGCACCCCAGTTAGCATGACAATGACCTGGCAGACTCCTGGCCATGATATGCAGCGGTGGCCAGGGTTATGCAGCCACACCCTGGTAATTCTGTGGAAATCTGCACATATGACAGCATGTCTGTCTGGCCATTGTGAATAGACTGCCAAGGTTGTGTAGTAGTATTGTTTGTTCATGCTGTTTAGGCTGGGTAGGGAGAGTAGCAGCTGTGATTGCCATATATCCTTTACCTATCTGATGCTACATGCTGCTACAGCTGCTGGTGGTCTATCAGATCCGTATGCTTGTAGGGGCTGACTGTGACATGTCATGTAACACCTCTGGATTCCCAGTACACTGTGGATTGGGGCAGTATATGTAGAGGTAATGTGTGAGTGGCAAACGGTATGTGGTTGCTCTCACAGTATTATACTGTCATGTTCAGTTTGCTTACTGGCATGCCACTGTGACTGTGGTGCCGTTGTTTGGAGGTATTCACTTTCACAACAGTGTCTGTGTTCCACTAGTATTATATCCCTGTACTGCCTGTTATATTTGCTACTGCATGTGTACAGCCCCAGAGCTGGACCTGGGTAGTATCATGTCAGTCTGATTGTAGTCTGGATATTGCTCGGTAGCTCAGTGTAGTTTCCCTACTGTTGTGTTATGTCCACATATCATATTCATAGGATGTCCAGTTGTGTGGCCAATATCTTTGGTCTGGTCCCCATAACTGTTATGTATACATGACACATCAATGAGATGATGTGGAGTTTGAGGTCAGTAACTAATGAGAAGCAACTGAGTCCTGGAATTGTGATATTTCAGTTGATATATGTTAGGACATACACTGTTACCACATGAATGTTCTCAGCTTATCTACCGACGTATTTTGTACATGTCCTTACTTTCATGCCTTTGTCCCCCCACTTAAGCTTGGTCCACATTCATTGCATTAAGGGATTCTTCCACAGCCAGATTTTCCACAGGGTGTCCAGATGTTTGGACCATACTTTTGTTCAGTTCCGCACATTATTTCTATTTGTGTGGTAAATCACAGAGATGATCCAATGATTTATGTCAGTAAATACATGACATGACATTTCAGTTCCCATCATCATATCCTTCAGTGATTGTCTGCTGAAACACATACTGTTGCTGTCACACGTCTTAATTTGTAACAACAATTTTCTAACCATATCTATATATGTGGCCTATTCCCCCTTTACAGTCTTCGTACAGGTTCCTTGCACTAACAGGTGCGGAGATATAACTGCACTGCATGTTATATACATACAGATGTATATATATATATATATATATATATATATATATATATATATATATATATATATATATATATATATATGTGTGTGGGTCTACTGCTTTTAGTCATATTTCATTTGATCGAAAATGATTTCAGTAAGCCCACTTCACTGAAACCTCATTTGACTAAAAGCACATTTGGTCAAAAATGGCATTTAGCCCCGGCCCCACCGCAGTGTGACCCTGGAGTAAGAATATAAAGTTAGGGGAGTGTGGGGGGCACAGTGCCCCAGATTGGGGGGTGTGGAGGTTTATTTTCCTTCCATTATATTTAATATCTGTATATCTATATTATGACTGCACGTTTATATATATATATATATATATATATATATATATATATGATTCATCTGACACACACACACACATATATATATATATATATATATATATATATATATATATATATATATATATATATATATACATATATGTGTGTGTGCACATGTCTATATACAATGCACAAAGGGTTCCACAACACTTTCCCCCTAATGTTGTATGCCTCTATTGCGTGATATGTTTGAAAAATTAACATTCATTTCTACAGTTCATCTGGTGTACTGTTACATTCCTCTGATTAAAATGGTCATGGTCATAGGTTGAACACTTGGGACTGCTCCTTTTTTATTAATATTAAATTACCTGACTGCAGGATATGTTCATTAAAGCTCTATAACATCACACAGGTCACATGGTATAGTGGTATGTTGGTGTGATTGTTGGGGATAGCGTCCTGGGTTTAAGACATGGCAGAACTGACTTTTTTTCCTAGGCAGAACAAGGTCTGATGGATACAAATGGATTAAGGCACATTTCTGCATATCATACATATCATGTTATATTTAAGCAATAACCCACAGTTGGGTGTGGGTAATACTGGTTTACCCACAGTTGGTGTGGTTTGGTCATGAGGACAATGTCCTCATGACCTTACAATGCCAACCGTGGGTAGGTCCGGCATTGCCCACACCCAGCTATGGGTTATTGCTATTATACAATGACATTATTTAAAAAAGAACAATACTTACCTTTCTTAAAAATGTCATTGTATCATGGCTTCATGCTGCCCTTCCACAGTTTTCTGGTATCCTGGGCGATTTCTGATGTACTGCACATAAGTGAGGGACATGTTTCCATACTTATGCAGTACATCAGTGCTGTACAGAGGTAGCAACAGAGATAGGGGGATCTCATTTGCTTTTTTTTGTTACTTATCTCGGTATGTTATACGAGTTGATGAACTCGTATAACATAGTGAGATATGTTGAAAAGACAATGGAGATCTTCCTTTCTCTGTTGACAGGTGGATCTCCATTGCATTTTTTTAGGATATCTTGCTATGTTATATGAGTTCTTCGACTCGTAACACATAGCAAGATATGTTTTTAAATACAACAGAGATCCTCATTTCCCCATTGCTATCTCTGCAGACTAGAAATACAGACCGGTGGTATAGAAATGGAAATAGTCCAGGCATTCAGACCTTTTTCCATTTGCATACTCTTGGATTTACAACGGGCACTCTGTGTGGGCTGGCCAATTAGCATACTCATTTCTGTATGTTAATGGCCAGTCACTATGTAATATAACATACATATTACACATTTATTCTTCTACATTTACCTTCCATGACATCTCCCTATGCGCTTTCATTACATTATATTCCTGTGTGACTATACTGTATGGGGGCACGTGTGTTTATACGGGGGTTTCACATCTTTTCTACATTGACATCTCACTTTTAGAACTCCTACTTTACCCTGGTTGGCAAAAACTAATTGCTGCATAGATTACGTTTACTAAAATAAGTTTAAAACTACTTTCACATGATAAAATAGATTGTCTGTTTTGGGACTCAAAACCTGAACACGTGTGTGTAAAGTGGTTACTCTAACCACTACACTGCCATGGCTTGGACATTTGCACTTCTCTATTTTCATTTTAACTCCTATAAAATGTTTAAGCTGTAATGTACCCACCCACTTTACACTTAAACATCCCTTAAGGCATTATAAATAGGGATATATCATTATTATTATTATTATTATTATTATTATTATTATTATTAGTATTATTATTAGTATTAGTATTATTATTATTATCATTATTATTATTATTATTATTATTTTCTGTAGGTTATGAGGGTGTGTATCGTGGTGTTGTGACAACTACTTGGGACTGTGTTTGTAACATATTGCAATGACTGGGCTTTCACAGCTCTGTGCTGATGCATGACATGTTCAGTATGTGCTTTATTTCTTTTGTGGGACTGGGGTTGTGCTTGTGTACACTTGGGGGATTTATCCCCTAAGGGCAATATTTCATATTTGTCCCTATTTGTCCCCTCATCATTTTAGGCTTTGTCCAGATTTTTTGTTTGAAGAGGTTGAGTGGTATAGGTATATGTGCGCATTTGCACACATGCTTCTGCAGACTGCAGAAGTGCCATATGGCTCTTTAGCAATACAGGGGGTTTGTCACAGAGGCTGTGACACACCCCCTGTATTGCTTTCCTACTGCTTCTATTTTACATTTCAGTGTCTATGGACACTGAAATACTGGCATAATATTAGAGCTAAGCTCTAATATTATGCCAGTATGGCCCTGGAAGTGCCGTACAGCACTTTCTGAGCACAGGGGGCATATTTAGCGCACTGACATGCCCCTTGTGCTCACACACAAAACCATGTCCATTTTAGACCATGGCAATGTGCCTTCATACATATGCATGATGCACTGCCATGCTGCACAGGAATGGTCCCTTCCATGCAGGTATAAGCTATTCCTGCACAGAAGTTTACAGAATCTGGGGGAGAGGACCTCCCGCTCCTAGGGTGAGATTCACCAGATCAGTGGAAACAATGGACCTTTTTTTTTCAGAGTTGAGTGGTGTCAGATAGAGTAGCAGTACCAGTCACTAGATGACCCAGCTACAACTCTGGCCTTTCTCTAGGGTTTCCTGCATTCATTTATTCAACACACCCTAACTAAACAAGACTACACTCTAACTGTGGTTTAATGCTCAAAGCTGTCAAAATAGCAGTTTGCAATAAACTCTTCTCAGTGCTTGAGAGGATACATGAATCATATCTGGGAAATGCACCAGCATCCCTACCCCCACAAAAAAAGAATAAGAAGATGCTGGTGTCTGGGGACCACAACACCCCCAGTAGTCATAGGGTCTTAGATGATCTCAGATACATTTTAAAGTTTTTTAGAAATCTTTCCATCCAATGTTGGCCTGAAGAAAAATCATGATTATGGAAAGAAATTCAGTCTTGTCTTACTCTTCACGTTTACTTTTTCCTTGCATACTTTTAACACACCATAAGTGCCCAAGATGAAACTTTAATAAACGTGGAAGACGTAATTGCATTATGCTTGGGGTCTTGGGGTTAAAAGACCTCCAGCACATATAGGTATGCTCTGAGGTGCATTTAACGTTTTTTAAACCTTTTTTCATCTAATCACAGCCTGAGCAAAAATAATTATTAAAGAAAGCAATTGATTTACTATTTCAATTTGCTTTTTTCCTGCATACGTTCATCAAGCCCTACGTTTTCAAGACTACAATGTAATAACTGTGCAGGACATAAATGAGTTAAGTCTATGGTCAGCCATAGGTGTTCTACATATTCAGCAGTGCATTTTACATCTTTTTCTTTTCAACCTATTGATTAAATGATGACCTGAAAACAAATATGACTAAGGAAAGAAATTCAGTCTTACTTTTTTTTTATTTCAAGGAAAAATAAGTTGTATCTAAGGCCTAATGCTCAAAGCTGTCAACATAGTAGTTTACAATAATCTGAGAAGAGCAATAATAGAAAGGGTACAGAAATCATATCTGGGAGTTGTACATGCTTCCCTACCCTCTCAGAAAAAAATATTTGTGTCTCTGTCTGGTGGTAGAGTGGGATGAAAAATGAAGGCACAAATGGCCAGACTCATGTATTTCAAGTTCCTGCTGTCATATGTATATGCAGCATGCCTCCATCCCACACCCTCTAAAGGCAGTCACTGTCTGTATATCTCTCTGATGCAGACCAGGACTAAACTGAAAAAACACAAATAGTATAACTTATTTCAACTTACTGTGGTCAGGCATATATAAAAAAGCATGTTTCTTAACCTAATTCCCCCAAATAGTCACATATATGTTGCATATGATGCTTGATTGTGAACAAAGTGAAAAAAAAAATAATGATTACAGCAAATATTTCCAACCCTTTACTCCTAGATAGTATACGCTTTTATACAAGCTACATTGGGCTTCTGTGTGCACCTCTGAAGTTTGTGAGGAAAGTTATAGAAATAATGGCCACTCTGTGCCCATAATAACTTATGCTTACTTCTGAGGTTTTGAAGGAAAATTTAAAAAAAATGACATCATCCCCAATCAGCCTCCCATACAAGCTACATCAATCTCCAGTGCAGACCTCTGAGCAGGGTCTGTTTTAAACTAGATGGGGTTTTGGGCAGAAGCCACTACTGAGCCTGTATCAAAATCCACCACTACAGACTAATGCCCTCCCAGAAGCTCTGGAGGACGGGATGTTCTGTGATGCATTTTTTGCAGTATTTTTTGAGCATTGATGGCCTAATCTGTGCAAATGACAACAAGATCGTTTACTTTCATCTAGACAACCCCAACAAAACACCTTTACAAACTGCTGTATACAATTTATGTGTCAAACTGCAACAAAAGAGGATGGCATCTATCTATCTATCTATCTATCTATCTATCTATTTGTTGATCAGGTCAGTCCCACTACCAAGTAGCCTCTTTTCTGGGGAAACTAGGGGTGGTATTCATATTACTAGGAGAAATTTGGCCAGAACATCGGGGGACTTCCACTAGTCTTTGGTGCTGCTAGAAAGTGCCAGGAGGCTTCTACAGTAACAAGAAAGAAAGAAGTAGATGGCTTTTTTTGGAAATGCTGAGGACAGTAATGTTGAAGAAGGAACCAGGTGATGTGGCACCACAGAATGCAACAGTTAAAATGTATGCAGCAGTGACAGAAAGTAAAAGAGGAAAGCAGCAACAAATGGAGAAGGAGCCTGGTTTTGTGGCAACAAAGAGAGCAGTTGTTAAAATGTATGTATCAGCAACAGCAGGCAAAAAGGAAAACAGCAGCAAACTGTTAAGTAAAACTGATTTTAAAAACAAGAGAAGGCCAACTGGGAGAATAAGAACAAAAAAAATGACACTGTAATAGACAAATGTATATATATTTATATTTATACAGGGAGGAATAGATTTTTTGTGATTTAACACTTGAAACTGAGGCACTGATAATGACATTTCTGGAACTGTGTAATAAATTACATTTACCCATGGAACAACTGTTTGTTTTCTGCTGTAATTTAAATGTTAAAAAAATACACTACTTTGCCGTTTATAACTGATGAATTAAAAGGAGATGTTAAAATTGTGTGCAAGGTTTGTATAAAATTGTTGGTAAAATTTTGAAAGTAAGAGATGAGAGAAACTCGTGGAATGGATGATGGAGAATGAAAATATTTTGAAATCCAGAAAAAACATACTAATTTACTTGTCAAGTGTTCTTCATGTCTGGTCATTGAGGGACTAAATCATGTTTCTTTTGTGGGTGGCTTTCTCATTTTATAAATGGTTATGATAAGATAAAATGCAACCAGTCTGGGGATAAAGGACATACATTAGAAGGTGTGTACTAAATGCAGTTTGTGTAAAAAAGGGACACTTGTAGACAGACTTTCAAGAGCAAACTGTAAATAACGAATACTGAGGGAAAAGGGAAGAAAACATACATGAGAAAAGACAAGAAGAAGCCAGGGAAGTGGATGAACTAAGTGAAGAAGAAAAATAGAGAAGGTAAAACGTAGGCCAGAGTTTGCATGCAGGAAGAGGAGTCAGGAGAAGGGATTGATATGAACATTTTTGTTGAAGTTCTAGCCAGGGAAAAATCTGTTTCTGACTATTGATAATTATTTGTACATAAAGTTGGGAAAAATATTCTACAGGAGAAAGATTAAAAATAAGAAAATGAAAATTTAAAAATATTATTTCCCCAAACTTAAAAGTAAGGAAAAACAATAAACGTAGACTACTTTCAGTAATTTTGAACAGTATTATTAACACCATAGGAAGGATAGGGATACTGGAATAGTGCATTAGTATTTTAGCGTGTGTAAGATTCCCGACAAGAGAAGAAAGATTGTTTTGTATTATCAGAAGGTTTGTTACTAGCATACAGTGATACAGATGTGACAGGTTTTTTAGACAAATTAACAATACAAATGGAGAGGATGGAAGAAACAGATGATATTAAAACAGGAAAGGGAATACAAATAATAAATGAGAAATTATGGAGACTGGGAAGTACTGCAGATAAGGAAGGATTATCTAACCATGAAGGACGTCTGTAATAACTATCAAGTGGTGGACTAAATTTAACAAAAATGTATAAAAGTGTTTTTGGCAGTGGTAAGATGATGCAAGAAATGAAGAGAATGTGAATTATGGAAATTCTATAGAAATGTATTAGAGAATTTAGACAGTGTTATGATGTGGAAAAAGAGAAAAACATAAGGCATTACCATTTAGATAGAGAAGTAGAGATATTATTTACAAGAGAGAAGGGAGGTGGTATCTGCATATTTGGGTTAAATAGTAAAGGAGGATATTAGTACAATGAGATAAATGAAAAAATGTAAAGGAGAGGTAAAACGAACACTAAAGCAAATTATGAGTAGTGTCGTACAACATCTGGAAAATATGTATAAGGGTATAAGGATGGAAATAAGAAAGAATGGAAAGTTAAAAAAAAAACTTCTAGAACAAGTTAATGAATAATTTGAAAAAAAAAATATTATTAGTGAATTGGATGAAGAACATAAGAAAGTAAATGTTTATTTAGTGTCAAATCCAGATGGTACTGGGTATGGATTGTATCAGAAATTAGCGGACTACCAAAGGGGGTATTTTGTAAATGTACTGAATGAATGGTTGAATAAGATTGGGTCTATATTATAACAGCGAAACTCCCTTTAAGCGAACATGAAAACACTGACACACATTGCACGAAACGCGAATATGCTGAACGTACTAAACTGCGAAATACAAAAAGTCGAATCCCCATAGTCGGCCAACTCCACCTCCCACTACATACTGCCTACCCAAACAAAATAAATAAACCACATACATACACTAACCAAAACCCTACTTCTAACCCTAAAGTAAAGCACCAAAACCCTACATCTAACCCTACACTAAACCTTACATACATTACTATCTATGCACTTACCTTAATCCGCACCCTAACCCTAAGGTCCGTAACTATCGCACACTTACCCTACAGTGATATACCAAAACAAAACAATTAATCCACACACATACATTCAATAAAACCCTAATTCTAACCCTACATTAAATCTTACATACATTACCTATCTATGCACTTACCATAACCTGCACCTTAACCCTAAGGTCCATAACTATCGCACACTTACCTTACGGAGCTGTACTGCAAACGGGCCAACCATGACACTTCAACTTTTTGGTTTTCGCAGTTTACTACATTCGACATAATCGCGTTTCACGCAATACGTGTCGGTGTTTTTGTGTTCGCTTAAAAGGATTTTCGGTATTATAATATAGGCCCAATAAGATTTTGTTTGTGAAGAGTTATCTTATACAATATTAAAATGTATATGGATGGAAGATGAGAAAAATGAAATAAAAATGGAGACCCATCAAGCTAAATAACACGTTTTATAAAATCTTTATGGGAATAATACCGAAGAGAATAAAAGGAAGGATGAGGTATATAATGGAAGGAAGTATATATGACATAAAAGGGAAGGACATCAAACATTGTTATTGGTTGTGAGAGAAATGTGAATAATGTTATAAGTAAAAGGGAGGATGTGAAACTTATGGTCGATATTACCAAAGCATTTGATAACATAGGAAATTATGCTTTGTGGGATGTTTTGGAATATTGTGGAATATTCTGTATGTCAGCATATCAGAATAATATAGTGAGTGGTTTAGTGAGTGGGTGGCTTTAAAAAAATATGTTTGAAGTGTGGTATAAGACAAGGATGTCTCATTAGTGGAAATCTTTTTGCAATGGTGATAAATGTGATAGTGAGTGAAGTAACTTATAAAATGAGAGCTACAGAAATGTGATGCAAAAAGAGATGGCGATAGTTTTGTTATAAGCAAATTATATAATTGCAGTTGACAAGAACAAAATATGGATTAGGGAAGTGTTGGTTTGTCTGAATGGATATTTAAAATAAATATGAATGACCTTAAATAAAGATAACAGTAAGGGTTTGGATGATGTGGTGAAAATTGGCAGGGGTGTATTTTTCAATGAATAAAGTATCTTTGCTAGGAATAAAATTTGGGAAAATGATGTAGTTATGATGCATTAGGATTGAGAAAAGAAATTAAAGAAGTATTTCTTCTATGGAGGATGTATAGATTAGGTTTCTCTGCTAAATTCAATATTAATGGGAAAATAGTGGATCATATAAACATTTGACATATACCAATAAAATATTAAAATATTGTTTTGCAATTGGTGTTTTCTTTCATATGGGGATAAAATTAAATCTAGTGAAAAGAGGTGTGTTGTGTATAAGTAAAGATGAAGAAGGGTTGAGGTTAACTAAATCCAGTTGTTTATTCTGCTTCTTTAAACTTATAAAGAGTATTAAAGTGAGTAAAGGAAGAGACTGATATTTTAATAGAGAAAATGTTTAAATATACGTACAAACATTTAAGAGATGAGAATAAAAAAGAGAAAAACAATACGAAAATGAAGAAATGAAAAATTATCATGAAAATGCTAACAAGGAAAATAAAGATTGCTGATATATAAAAATGAAATATGTGGTATAATGTGATATAATGTGATGAAACACTATTATTATGTAAATCCATGGAAAAACGCCAAAAGATGTGATTAAAACCATTAAAGTAAGGAAAAAGTGGTATACCAACAGGGTAGTGTCAAGATATCCTATGAAGACTGGTAATAAATATAAGTAAAAGGGAATATGCCATATAAAAAGTAAGTTGAAAGGTGCATTTATTTTGTCAGAAGAGTGGTTAAACTCTGTAAAAAGTTTTGTGAATATATTTTTGAGAATATTTTTGACACTTAGTAATTACATAAGCGATAAACATTTGAATATAATAATTATGTAAATATATAAGAATAAGAGGAAAGAATATATGAAAAGGGTAGATAAGAATCTACTTTATATAATATGCATTATTTGTAATGAAAGATTAAATAAAATTTTGTTTAATGGGAAACTGATTTTGGTAGATATATTATGAAAAGTCAGATTATGATTGTGTAAGAAGGAACAGGGGTCAGATAAGGAGGAATAACAATGAGGATGTTATAAGAAAAATAATAAATGGTAAGAAATACAAATATATATATATATATATATATATATATATATATATATATATATATATATATATACTTGTAAATATGTAAATAATGTTTTTTATGCTATGTTAAACATATGACTCCCTATTCTTTTCAATAGGTTCTGTGGGATCGTTTACATCCACCTGAGCTACCACCAACTCAGGCAGATGGGACCTTGGTTTATCATCTCATCCAAAGGACATCTTTATGAGTACAGCATCAAGTCCTGCAAAGCCAAAATAGGCATTTTTATCCACAAATGGCCAAACCAATTATACTTATTTTGTTTTATAAATTAGATGTCAAGGTAAGTTGTCCCCCTTACTTCACACAACTGCACACTAGTCCTATGAAGCAAAAGAGTGACTGTTTAAATGGAACAAATGACAAGAAGGCCAATTACTTTCATCCAAACAACTTAATCACTGTAGATTACAAGAAGTCAATAATACCAGACATTAGTTACATACTTCTTTTCATTCAGAAAATGCAAGTTTCTGTGCAATACCTGAGGACTACAGTCCATCAATATTACAAATCTTTAGAGTGTCATACATCTAATTGTTCAGAAAATGTATTTTTATGCCCAAAACCTGTCGCTCTATTAACTTCTTTAGTTTACAGTAATATTTAAACTCTATCCCTGCTTTTTGTCCTTTGCCCCACCTCCACCCCAGACTTCATTATTTTTGTCTTCCCTGTCAGCCTCTAACTTAACCCACAGAATTCTGGCAATGGAATACTCATTTTTTTCTCACCATGCGCACTCCAAGCACCATCATCCATTCATGTTATACTCAAACTTTCTGGGCTTTTCCCTAAAGTTAAAGTGCAACATGACCTGAATGGTCATGTCAACTGCCTCACCTACAGTACAAGTGCTGTCAGTGTTGTGGGCATTTTTTCATTACACAGGGGCACCTCAGGAGATTTAAACATGTATTTATTTTTAGAGAAAGGAACTATAACGTTTCTTTGTTTTAAAAAAATAAAGAAATAATTAAGAAAAGCACCCATGGAAAAACTGCACCCTAAGTTGCTTGTCTTTTTGGCCTATATATAAGTCTGGACCTGACGGCAAAACATGTAACCAATTACCATTTAGGTAACAAGCAATGATGTCCGAATCAGTGAAAAGACTGAGACCTGTACACAATTTGATTTCAACAAAATATAATCCATAAGATTTGAATCTACTGATGTGTGTAATCAAATGCATCCCTGGAGCCATGCTTTAGTGATCCTTATTATTGTGGATCATAAAGATGATGATACTGACGCTGTGAGTACATGAGAAAATAGCTGAATCACAGCATAGCAGAAGACCTAACTGGGTCATCCTGTAATTTATTTATTTAACATTTGTTGACAAGGAAAGTCCAACTAGGACAGAGCCTATTTTCAGCAGATGCCCAGGGAGAAATGCTCCAGATGCATGTCTTTGGAATGTGGAAGGAAACCCATGTAAATGCAGGGAGGACATGGAGACTCCACACAGAGGCCAGCCAAGAATCAAACCAGAGAACCACTTGCTGTGAGTCAATAATGTTAACCGCTGCACGACTGCACCACCCATAATCTACTAGATACCACTTCATCCTGCCATTATCTAGTCCAAAGCTTCAGATTTCAAATGCAGCTAAATCAGACTGCTGCCATAGTTCAAAACCTTCTCTTATTAGCATGTAAAATGCCACATTTCTGATTTTCAGGCAGGTAAGCTACAGGAACTTCTCCAACCACAGCTAGAATACAAGCTTCAAAAAGAAAAGCCTCAACACACTATTAACAGTATTTAAATAAATACATCAATTTATGGCCCTTACCCCAAGGACTGAACATCAGTGCTAAGTTCTAAAAAATTCAACTGGTTTCTAGACCACAAAGACTGGCATTGTTAACAGGCTCCTGCTTTATAAACGTTTACACCTAAAGTCACCATATGCTTTTGCATGTAAGTTTACACTAAAGAACCGTTGGTCTCAGTTCACATCCTCTAAGAGCCCACCTTACTTCACATCCTCTACACTTTCAAACAATGAATTAGTCATAGATTCTATGTCCAAACCCTCCCCATAATCTGAGAAGCTGTACATAGTTTCATCTGAGATGTAACTGTGTATAATAAGTTCAGAGAAGAACTCAATCAGCTCTTAATATAGCTGCATGCTAATGTTGTAAAAGCTAAGGCATCAATTGGACACCTTAAACATGTATCCCTGTAATGTAATTCATATTACTCCTTTTGCAACTTCTTTAATGACTATTCATCATATTTCTCAGCTCCTGTTATCAGCTTTTCACATATGTAACTTGCTTTCATGTCCTTTTCTCTTGCCCTCCCACTTTATTCCCTGCTTCTACAATTCCCTCTTACCTCCTCCAAGTTTTCATTCTAAAGTAGAGACAGATACTTCCTCAATCATACCAAACCATCAGTGTCCCCATAACAGTAGGATGTCTGTCTCTAGGCAAAACTGCAATCCAAATTGTAGCTTGCTACAGATCACCCACCATGCCCTAGGATTCCCACTCCTCTTTTCTTGATGTACTGGAAACCATTAGGGTTCAACCAAACACCCTAATAATGTGCGATTTCAACTACCCCACCATTAACTGGGAAAACTACTCATGTACCAACTCCTTAGCTCAACGCTTTCTGGAATTCATAAACTCCAATGCCCTGGATCAACTTATCCACACCCCCACCAGGGGCAACAATATCCTAGATCTAGTCATTACCAACATGAGTGACTGGTGTTCCACACCAGATGTCAATGCCTCATTGGTCCCATCTGACCATAAGCTAATTACCCTAGATATCAACATTATTCCCCCACCCCCCATTACGGAAACCATGGTAAAAAATTTCTCCAAAGTCAATTTCATGCTTCTTAAGACAGAAGTGATGAACTTCATGACACCCATGCTACAGTTACAACTACTGAATCCTACACAATCTCACTTTATAAGCACTTACATGACTGCAATGGATCGTGCTATCCCAAACAGAACCAAGATGCTATCCTCCAAAAAAAGTAAGCCAATCTGGTGGTCCCCTGCTATAAATAAACTGTACAACAGAAGGAAGAAACTGTTGCAAAAGAGAGTAAAATCCCATGAGTGGAGGAGCTCCCTGGTCAGCCTCAGTAAGAAGCTACGATCCCTGATAAAAACCTCCAAAGCTAGTTACAAAAACAAAATCACCACTGATTCTAAAGACAACCACAAAGCATTCTATAGCTATGTCAAGAATCTCAGTGGCAACACTCAGATCTGCTCTGAGTTACAGCACAATGGCACTAAATATACAAACCCAACTGATATTGCCAACATCCTGGCAGATATAGGGTTACCATAATTCCTTGTATGTAAAAGAGGACAAAAAAATATGTGTTGGAGATTTTTGATTGGACCACATGCCGGTATATGAGCCAATCAAAAACGAGCACAGCAGACTCTCTTCTGTTCAGTGCGGAACATGAAGCAGTTCCGCATTGACCAGAGCTCAGCTTTTTGATTGGCTTGTATACTGGTATACAAGCCAATCAAAAACACGCACAGCAGACACTCTTCTGTTCAATGTGGAACATCAAGCAGTTCCACATTGAAAAGAGCTCCTCTTTTTGATTGGCTCATATATCGGTATACGAGCCAATCAAAAACACGTACAGCGGACCATCTTCTGTTCAATGCAGAACATCAAGCAGTTCCGCATTGAACAGAGCTCTGCTTTTTGATTGGCTTGTATACCGGTATACGAGCCAATCCAAAACGTGCACAGTGGACCCTCTTCTGTTCAATGTGGAACATCAAGCAGTTCCGCATTGAACAGAGCTCTGTTTTTTGATTGGCTCGTATACCGGTATATGAGCCAATCAAAAAAAAAAAAAAAAGCGGAGAAAAAAATCCGAAATAGGGATGTCTGCTTTTTGAAAATACTGTGATTTGTCCAGGTTTTAAAATCCGGACAAATCGCAGAATTTACAAAAACGCCCAGACAGGAGTCCAAAAAAGTGGAGGTGTCAGGGGAAACCCGGACGTATGGTAACCTTAGGCAGATAGGTTCAGTGCTAACTTTACCCCCCTTTCACGCCCCTAAAGAGCCCATCTCTATACAAGAAGAATGCAAAGTTCCTGTAATCACGGCTGCACAGGTAAAAACCACACTCTCCAAAGCCAAGAACACAGCATCCATGGGACCGGACAACATCCCAGGCTGCGTTCTACACGAACTACAGAACGAACTGGCACCCCACCTACGTGCCATGTTCATTCATAGCCTCACCTCAGGCTTTGTGCCTGCTGAATGGCGCACAGTGATGGTTATCCCAATCCACAAGGGGGGATCCACCACGAACCCTGGGAACTACCACCTCATTAGCCTGACGAGCCTGGTCTGCAAGACTATGGAATGTATCATCATGAAACTTATAAACAAAGACATTGGTAATCTCCAAACTCTGGACCCCACCTAGTTCAGGTTTGTAAAAGGCAGATCATGTCTCCTAAACCTGATAGACTTCTTTGAAACAGTCACCAAAGCCGTAGACAAGGGTAAGGTGGTTCACACAGCCTATCTAGATCTTGCCAAGGCATTTGACACCATCCCCCACTCTGGAATTATAGATAAACTCACTAAACTAGGTATAAATCCCTATGTCACAAGATGGGTTGCCAACTGGCTCACTGATAGAACCCACACTGTGAAAGTAGCAGACTCCAAATCCGACTTAAGACCAGTGACAAGTGGAGTACCACAGGGTTCAGTCCTAGGTCCTCTCCTGTTTGGCATCTACTTCTCTGAAGTACAGGCTAACACAGAAGGTCTTTGGCTAATGAAGTTCGCAGATGACTGCAAACTAGGAGCCATAATCGAAACTCCTATGTGGACATCCTACAAAAGGGCCTCACTGAGACAGATGCCTGGTGTCAAAGTCGTTGCCTCAAGCTCAATGCCAAAAAGTGCATTGTCATCCCCTTTGGTAAAAACTCTGTACCCATGAACTACAGCATAGGTGGTAGTATACTTAACACTGAAAGTGTGGTGAGACCTTGGGACATAGGTGGACAGTAGTCTCTCTTTTGATAATCACATCACCACAGTAGTCAGGAAACACTTCTACATGGCACACCTCATCACAAAAGGTTTCTCATCCAGAAAAAAAAGGGTCATTGTTCCCCTCTACTCATCACTCATTAGACCCATTATAGAGTACAACACCCCTTTTGGTATGTACCTCACAAGACATCTACAACAACTGGAAAGGCCACAGAAATACCTCACAAAGAGGATTACCAGCCTCAAACAGATGCCCTATACAGACCGTCTCAAAAAACTCCAGCTTTACTCCATCTCATATAGCCTACTGAGAGGTGATCTCTGCCTAACATACAAAGCTATGCCAAACCCAGAGCTGTTGGACATGCTCCACTTAAAGAAATCCAAATCACTCTGCGCTACATGCTCTAGGGACCTAAACCTTGTCACCACAACAAACAGAACATGCCGGAGGGATAGATTCTTGTCCCAGAGACTTCCCATACTCTGGAACAAACTACCTGTCTATATCAAACAAACCTCCTCATTAGCACTCTTCAAGAAAAATCTTGATGATTGGATGGGAAATAGGAAATTCACCCCAGGGATCACCTCTGTGGCTCTGCTCGACAGTGGCACAGGAAAATAATTTTCTTGGGTGGCAAAAGCCAGGGTACCTTTTTGGCTGGGCTTGTATAGGCCCCAGGGCCGATAGCCTAGTACATACCTATGAACCTATGAACCTATGAACCTATGTCCATTTGACTTCATCATCATGCATTGCTCTTTCATACAGTCTGACATTGTTAAGTTGCTCTACGGAATAGTTTTATTTGCTTCTACATACTTCTGCTTTTATGCTTTTCTTTTTCTGAAAGTCTCTTAAAGTACAGGCAGTGCCATGATTATGCTCCAATATCAAAAAATAAATAAGCTTGTAAAATGATTCTATACTGCAAGACCCGATCGTAACACTGCTGAGGGGGTGTAACAATTGTTACACCCCCTAAGCGATGTTACGAGCAGGTCTTCAGCATGGGAAATTTCTTACCTCTCAACCGTCGCCAAGTATTTTATCTCACTGATGATTACAGTCAGTGAAATATACCAAAAATTCAAGGTGTAAAACAAATCTAGACCACAAGGGTGAACTAAAATTATAATATTTTAATGCAAAAACTAAACCAAACTGAGCACTTTCATCACATAAAATTCATAAGGGATTTCATCTGAGGTGAAAAATGCTGCCAGCTGATCAACTCCTTATGTATGCTTACCCATTAATTAGGTAATTATCTCATTACATATTTGACCATTTAAGCCCTAATTGATTGGCTGGTCGAGTGGGACCATTGCATCCAACAGCTTTATACGATACCCACAACATGAATAGAATGCTTAATTGTACAGTGCATCCACATTTTGAGGCTGATTACTCTAACAGAGATTTTCAATTGGTAAGATGGACACGGGCAACAGATTTTAGTTTTGGGGTTAATGAGACTTTATCTTCTGTAAGAGATTCCTTACATGTGCAATTTTTAAGAATTTGAGCAAAGGTTAACCCATTTTTTTGCAGTTAGATAACTGTCACTGGGTGGAATGTGTTCAGCTCAAATGGGTACCAAAGGAATTGAGGTTTTGGAAGTACCCTAATAGAGTAGAGCTGAACTCCTTGTTCCACTCAGAGTTGCTGGAACTGATTGACTATTCTGGGTGTGAACTGATGAAATTGATGATTAAGGAAAAAAGAAAGGAAAATAGCTAAGCTGAATAAAGACATTAAAACCCTTGACCCTCAAATTTATGAAGATCTCCTTTTCAGAATGATATGCAAGATTATTCTGGGTTATTTCATAAAGTTGGCCAGAATGTAACTCAGAATAAAGATCATAAGAAAAGAAAACTGGCTAGAGACTTTCAATAATATGAAAGTAAAAAGGTTTATCTATTGCATTTGCCAGGACAGAGATGAGGTTCTAGGAAGTTTGGCTTTGAGAAAGATAAAACAGTGCATGATACAGACAGCTGTACTGTACTAATGATCCACTTAGAGATTAAGTTGTTTTTTTTTTTTTTTAGACTAACCACCAGTGAGAAGAACCAAAAGAATTGCCAATCAGCCCATGCCTCAACACCAGAAAGGCAATGATTGGAATGGTCATTCTACCAGTTGTTGGGGACAGAAGAGAGGGACAGACAGGAGAGGGTAACGCATATGGACGTTGGAAGTGAAGATCATGTTTCTTCAGGTACTATTAAACCAATCAATTTAAGATCCTTGAATTTGGATGAAGAGGTACAGTCTTTGTTAATGAAAGGTATTACTTTTTGCACAATTTTAGATTAAATGTGGCTTTGACCCTGGTTCAATTAAAGTTATTCACTAGGGATTTAAATTTAAAGTTGTTCTCCATGGCACCAAGTAAAGAGCCAAGGGAGCTCACTGTTAAAAGGAAAGGTACCTTCATTCCCTCCCAGTACCAGATGGTAGTGGTGTTTGAGAAATTCTGTGAACAGTAATTTAGAAAATGATCAATTTCAACAATTGGCTAAGCTTCTGGTGTCATTCAAAGGGGATCCAGTGTCTGTCAGCCTGGGATGACATGCTCAACAAGCCACGTTACTTCACAAGAGATGGCTTGCACCTGTCACGCCTAGGCTTTCGAATACTGGCCAAGGCTCTTACTGCCCCCATAGTGCCTTTTTTAGCAAGGCTCAAAAGTCAAACCCACCTCCGTAAACAGCACAATTAACAAAAAACTGAGGGTTATGCTACTCAGCGCCAGGAGTTTAAATGTCAAAATGCATGCGCTCGAAGCACTCTTCAGTATGGAGAACGTCGACATCTGTGCAGTATCTGAAACCTGGTTCAAGGCTCCAAAGACCACCCCAGCACTACCAGGCTACAACTCATACCACACGTTTCGGCCACAGAACATGGACCGAAACACAAAAGGATGGGATGTATCCATATTCATCAAGGATACCTACACCTCCAGGTTAGTGGCACAGTATGATACCTCTGAGATCATCCATTTGCAACTAACATCGGGCAAATCTGCAATGCAAATTGTGGCCTGCTACAGATCACCCTCCATGACCCAGGACCACCACTCCACCTTTCTGGAGACACTGGAAAACATGAAGGTCCTATCAAACACCCTGATATTGGGTGATTTCAATTACCCTACCATTCACTGGGAAAACTACTCGAGTACATATTCCCAGGCCCAGCGTTTCCTGGAATTCATCAACTCAAATGCCTTGGATCAGGTGGTAAACTCCCCTACCAGAGGTGAAAACGTATTGAATCTGGTCATCACCAATATGGGTGACAGGTGGTCTATACCAGAGGTCAACCCCTTCACTGGTTAGATCAGACCATAAACTAATCACTCTGGATGTCCAAACCCCACCACCACCCCCAACTAAGGAAACCACAGTAAAAAACTTTTCTAAAGCAAACTTCACCTTACTTAAGACAGAGGTGGTAAGTTTCACAGCCCCCATGCTAAAGGATAACGCTGTCCAAGATGCAGAAACCTTTACAAATGCACTCTATGAGCACCTAGAAGGATGCATGGATCATGCCATCCATAGAAAAACCAAGACTCACTCCTCTAAGAGAAGGAAACCAGTTTGGCGGATCCCTGCAATAAACAGGCTATACAATAGAAGGAGGAAACTAGTTCAGAAAAAAAGCAAATTCCAAAAAGGAAAGACATCCCTGAGGTCCCTCATGAAATCATCCAAGGCTAACTTCAAAAGAAAAATAGCCAAGGATTCAAAAGATAACCACAAAGCCTTCTTTAGCTATGTTAAGAATCTAAGTGACAACTCACAGATATGCACTGAACTAGTGCAAAATAGCACAAACTATACTGAAACTTCTGATATTGCCAACATCCAGGCAGATAAATTCAGTGCAAACTTCACCCCCCTCTCACCTCCAAAGGGGCCCACAACAATAGCGGAAAAGTGTAGTGTCCCAAAAATCACAGATGCACAGGTGAAAACAGTCCTTTCAAAAGCCAAAAACACAGCGTCAGTGGGACCAGATGGTGTCCCAGGCTGCGTCTTGCACGAATTACAGAATGAACTAACCCCCCCACCTAAACATGCTGTTCAACCTCAGCCTCTCCACAGGCTACATGCCCATAGAATGGCGCACAGCAACAGTTATTCCTCTCCACAAAGGAGGGGCCACAACTGACCCTCGTAACTATCACCCCATAAGCCTGACTAGCCTGGTCTGCAAAGTTATGGAGCACATCAGCTTGGAACTCATTAACAAAGACATTGGGAACCTCCAAACACTTGTCCCGACCCAGTTTGGCTTTGTTAAGAGCAGATCATGCCTACTAAACCTGGTTGACTTCTTCGAGACAGTCACCAAGGCCATAGATGTGGGAAAGGTGGTTCACACAGCCTACCTTGACCTCACCAAGGCTTTCGACACCATTCCCCACTCAGGTATTACAGAAAAACTCACCAGCCTGAACAGAAACCCCTACATCATGAGATGGGTTGCCAACTGGCTTACAGACAGAACTCACACAGTAAGAATAGCGGGCTCCATGTCCGACTCTAAACAAGTCACAAGTGATGTCTCACAAGGCTCGGTCCTGGGATCCCTACTGTTTGGCATATACTTCTCAGAAGTACAGGCAGACACAGGAGGACTATGGCTAACCAAGTTTGTGGATGACTGCAAGCTGGGAGCCATAATTGACTCTTCGGCTGACACGGACATCCTCCAAAAGGGCCTTACTGAGATGGACACCTGGTGTCAAAGTCATGGCCTCAAGCTAAATAACAAAAAATGCATAGTCATCCCGTTTGGGGAAAAACAAAACACCCACGAATTGCCACATAGGTGGCAACCCCCCTTAATACAGAAGAGGTAATAAGAGATCTGAGGACCCAGGTAGATAGTAATCTCTCCTTTGACAATTATATTGCCAAAATAGTTAGGAAATCCTTTTATGTGGCCCATCTAATTACTAAAGGGTTTGCATCTAGAAATAAAGAGGTTATAGTGCCCCTCTACTCATCACTCATTAGACCCATCATAGAGTACAATGCCCCATTTGGGATGTACCTCACAAGATACTTCCAACAGCTGGAAAGACCAAAAAGGTACCTCACCAAGAGGATCACTGGTCTCAAACATATGCCCTAAGCAGCCCGACTGAAAAAACTCCGGCTGTACTCAGTGGCATATCGCTTACTCAGAGGTGATCTCTTCCTGACTTACAAAGCCATGTCCAACTCAGAATTGATGGACATGCTCCACCTAAAGAAATCCAAGTCACTGTGTGCCACGCGGTCTAGTGAGCTAAACCTCAACACAACAATAAACAGAACATGCTGGAGGGATAAATTCCTATCACAAAGACTCCCCATGCTTTGGAACAAAATTCCAAATTACATCAGGCAAAGCCCCTCATTAACACTCTTCAAGAGAAACCTTGACGAGTGGATGGGTAACAGAAAATACACCCCTGGGATCACTTTGTTGGCTCTGCTTGACAGAGGATCAGTTAATTAATCAGTGGGGAGGCGAAAGCCATGACACTCTGGCTAGGCTTATAAATTCTCTCAGGCAGATAGCCTAGTACCTACCTATGAACCTATAACATATCCTCACAGAAATACACACACACACACACACACACACACACACATATATATATATATATATATATATATATATATAGAGAGAGAGAGAGCTTTTGACCCTGGATAATCTGATCCACAATAAAATGTACTTGTCATGAAGCCAGATAAAGGAGGGGAAGTGGTTATTTTGGATTCTTTGGATTATCTGGCAAAGATGATGATGTTACTTTTTTGATAAAGCCACATATTCTAGGGTGTCTAAAAATGAGATTAGTATCACGTAAAGGAAAATTGACTATTGCTTGTATGATATGATGTTTCTGTGTTGATTTGGTGATGAGGAGTTTGATTTTGTGGCTGTCAAATGCCCTGTGATCCCTGCTATATTTGGCATCCCCAAGATTCAAAAAAATTGAATGCCCCCCCGTGACAAATTGTTGCAGCCAAATTCTCCAAGATGGAAGCTCTAGCCATTTATACTGAAAAGTGTGTTAAACATCTGTTATCCGACAATACATATATTTTATATGATTCTTGGAATTTGCTGGGGAATATTAGGTCTATTGAATTTTTACCTGGCATATTGTTTGTCATAGTGGATATCAATTTGTTTTCAGTCATATCACATTGGGTTGAGTTGGAGGAGTTTTACCACATGATGGTTAATTATGATGAATTTTCCAGCCAAGTGTTCAATGTTTAGGATTGTTTTCTAGGTCTGGTATTAAACAACAACTTTGTCTTTTTCATCTGACAGCAGGGAAGGCCAAGGCAGCTGCATGTGCACCTCTGCTAACATGGTCCTTGCAGCCTGGAAAGACCAAGTACGTTTTTCCATCTGAA
Organism: Protopterus annectens; assembly: GCF_019279795.1. NCBI lineage: Eukaryota > Metazoa > Chordata > Ceratodontiformes > Protopteridae > Protopterus > Protopterus annectens. Next base: position 800,501,960 of record NC_056733.1, on the reverse strand, counting down.
TATTTTGTTAATGTGCATGATTATTTTAGGTTTGTGGATGACATGTTGATCTTATAGAAAGGTGGTGTTGGTCAGGTGAGTACCTTTATTAATTAGCTGGAAAACACTAATGATTTTCTGAGTTTAACATTCCATTCCTTTCCTACTGATATTAATTATTTGGATATAACATTAAGGAAGGACTTTTTGAATAGGAAATGTATGTCTAATGCATTTAGGAAGGATACCTTTTTTAATGTATACCTGCATTATGAAAGCTGTCATCCAGCATTCCAGAAATGAGCCATTGTTAAAGGGCAGCTGGTACAAGGTTCCAGGCTTAGTAGTGAGAATAGCTTTCTTGCACAGGTTAAACATTTGTTGGAGATGTTTAAAGAAAGAGAGTATCTGCAACACCTTTTGGATGAGGTTAAAGATGAACTTATTGAAGGTAGAGGTGGTAGATTTGAACCCCTGTTATGAGCCGAAGGAATGGGGAATAATATGGTATTATGCAAAGCTTCAAGGGATAAAAACTTGGCTTTATTTTTTTCCATTTGGTATTGAAACCTATAAATATAGGAAGGTAATTAAAACCACTTGGGATATAATCTTCACACAAAACTTAAAGAAAAGAAGAGAAGACCCCACCATAGTGTTTGGTATAGACAGAAACATTAATAATTGGTTAAAAACATCATGTAAAACTGAATTATCAATGGGGATCAATAGAAAGATGAATAAATGTGGGGCATGTAAGTTTTGTAGATTTGTGAATGATGGTCAGTATGCTAATGTCATTCATCATAGTAAATCTATAGCATGCCCAGAAGTACTTAATTGTGGGACAACAAGAGTAGTTTATTTAGCCACTTGTACCTCCTGTCCAGCTTTTTATGTGGGGAAAACTAATAGGAGATTGAAGGACAGGCAAAAGGAACATGCTTATGATATTAGAAAGAAGAGAGCTACTAGTGCCCCGAAATCTACAAGAGAGAGGGAGTGATACTGAAACCCCACTGGAATTTAAACAATTGACTTGGCAGTTGAAGCTGAATGTCTGCGTAAAACCTGGCATATGACTTTATTTCTATTATCAGTGTACTGAAACAGGTCTACCTATTATTATCAAAAACCTACTTCACTGAACTTCTAAAAACTGGGACGCCTTTGCCAAACACTTACTTGTACAAACTTGCAGATCACTGGAATTTTACTCCAGAAAGTAACCACTTGGCCACCATGGTGAACTTTGCCCTTTTCCCCACTGTAGTAAGATCTTGGAGTTGATATATTCAGTTGGGAGGTGCGGGAGGTGAAGATCCCCACGTGGATGGGTTTGATTTGCTTTGGTTTGGTTATTTAGTAGTTGTGGCCAATTGGGTACTTTCCCAGAGTAAAATTTCGGTGCTCCAAGAGTTTGTGTAAGTAAGTATTTGGTGAAGTCATCCCAGTTTTTAGAAGTTCGTTGAAATGGGTTTTTGATAATAACAGGTAGACCCATTGAAACACAGGGCTAATATTTTATAGAAATTTTACTCTTTGTAGTTTTTGTTAGCAATGAATTTGTCTTTTATATATATATATATATATATAGAGACACACACACACACACACACACACACACACTCACTCACTCACACACACACATATATTTTTTTTACATATATTTCTTATCTATTTTTTATATATATTTTACATATATTTTTAGAGGTCAGTGTTGTTTTGATTTGCTGTATTGACATTGAATTACTTTGGCTGTGTCTGTAACTTTAATAGTCAAATGTTGTATAATGAGTTAATCACCTAATTGATGGGTAAGCATATATAAGGAATTGATCCACCTGGCAGCGTTTTTCACCTCTGATGAAGTCTCTTATGAATTTTACAGGACAAAAGCACTCAGTTTGATATGTTTTTTGCATTAAAATATTAATAATTTTAGTTCATCCTAATGGTCCAGATTTATTTTATATCTTCATTTCAGTACAGCATTTGTCTTTTGTTGTTTTGAAGCCAGAAATACAGTTTCTCTCTTCTTACTTTTCACAAAATGCATATCAATGCAAAACTTGCTGTTCCATTAACTTTGTAAAATTAATTGGAGCAATATTTAAAAAGTGTTCATGATTTTCTTCCTTTGAATCCACACCCCACCATTTCTTAATGAAAAAAGTTCATAGGTCTACTGTTGTCTTATAGCTGTGCTCAATAAGTGCTTTACCAACTTTCAAATGCAGAAAAAACACTTTGCACTTTCTTTTTTTTCCCTTTAAGCAGTGGTGCATAGGAGCACATAAAGCTCTGTGCACTACAAAAAATTATGTTTGGGTTTCTGATCATAAATTTTATTATATGTCCTCAACATGAATGCCAAGATTCACCATTTGAGCTTCACTCTCAAGCTAAAATTCTTGGCATCCATGTCTCACAACACATAATACACTGGTTACGATCAGCAACCCGATCATAATCCTCTATATTGTAAAATAATGACTGAATCATATTTTGTATCTTATGAGTCAGAACACTGAATAGTCACATCTGCTTGTACTATTGTAAAACACATTCATTATGCTTTATCATTTTTTTGGCTATCATTTTTCAAAAAAAATAAGTAAATAATATTAACATTGATTTTGTATTATCAAATGCTCAGCATAAAATAACTGCTTTTAGTCCCTTGCTTTACTGTGGTGAACAAATGTAAATAAATAAGTGATTGAGCTAAATACTAAGATATTTCTCTTTCAAATAATAATAATAATATGCATGGTGTGCATAATAACAGTAATACCATTACAGTCCAGTATACAAAGCTCATTCCTAATAATTTTCCACAAGGAAATCACACTGTGACAAGTCAGCTGAACTCATGATTCTGCTATTAAGTGCAGCAGTACTGCTTAGAGAAATCCACATGGCTAGGTTCTTCAGATGTGTAGTACAGATATGCAGTTTATACCTGTACGTGCATTCCAGTGTATACCAGTATGTTCTCAAGAATAGCATGTTTCAAGCAATAGTTCAAATACTGCACACCACCTGGACACATCATTGACTGTTGGTTTTGTGCATCAGTCATGTATCTCTGCATATGAACATGAAAGAAGAAAATGACCTCCAAAGACAATTCCTATTGGACTTTGTTTAAATAAACAGCCTAATGTTCATCACAAAAATATTTTTTTACACCTAAGCTTATATTAACCTGTTGATGCAGTGCTGATCTCAAAGACTCAATCCCTTCTCCCTGCCTCTATCATGGTGCAGATTTGCTCCACAAAGATTCACTTATTTCCCTACGAACACTTACAAAATACACCCTGACCAACTCAATAATGATAGAAATGCTGAACAGAAAACCAGATCACTGGTAGAACAGTCATAAAAGAAAAAAAAAACATGTATTAAGCAGTCATCCAGCCTGAAAACATTAAAGAACATTGGTAAAGGAATGGAATTTTTCAATTTAGGCACTCTGGAAGTATTTCACTCCTTACCAAACAATGATCAAAAAAGTGGCAGGATGGCTAAAGCATGGCTTGCAGTGCTGAACTACTCAGCAAAATATGGCAGGACCATTACTGCAGCTGACAATGTTAGACAAATAAAAAAAAAAAAAACAGGAATAACTTTCTGCAAAGTATGCAAGTCAGCGACTGCACATCTGTTTTGGTGAAGATAAATATCTTGAGGAAATGAAGGATCTTTTGAAAATTTTGAAACATGTTCTATCTAAGTATCCACTCACCGAGTAATAAGCATTGCACCATAACAATGCTTGACTACTGTGGCACAGAGACAAATGCTACAGCATCTTCCTACTCAGATTATGAGTGGTGGTTTTGGGGGGAGGACAAGGATTGGATGACCATGGATTAAGGTGGGATGTATAACACCTTTGTGTGATGTTCTTTTGGATGAGACGTTAAACACAGATCTCATCTACCTGATTTGGTGGCAGCTTATATCGATGTGAAAGACCCCACATCACCTCTTAAAAGGAGTTGGGGAAATTCTCATACTCATATGAATACTGCTATCCTGTATCTCCCATGAAACCATTTCATACAAGTAATGAAAAAAAAATCACTCAATAAAATATAAATAAATAAACATGGGAGGCAAAATAAAGATTGTTTTTCTTTACATGTTTTCTGCATGTCCAGAATAGAAGAAGGTGCCTGATCAATGAGCGCCATGTCTGGATAGTGGGTTGATGTTGGCTGTACAATCATTAACACACACATTTGTAATTTAGTGGGAGCATTGCCACGATGTTGAGTATTTTTAGGCAAAGTCATCATTTTGTTTTGGTATTTTACAGTTTATAAACAGAAATGCACAGGTACTATGGTTGTGCCTGTCTATATCACTACACAAACAAACTGTATCACTAATACAGCTCTATGGCACTGCTTTCAACACAGCTACACTGCAGACACATGTTTCTGCTATATAGGTTCATAGGTTCATAGGTAGGTACTAGGCTATTGGCCCTAGGGCTTATATAAGCCTAGCCAAACAGTACTCTGGCTTTTACCACCCAAGAAAATTATTTTCCTGTGCCCCTGTCAATAAGAGCCACAGAAGTGATCCCCGGGGTGAATTTCCCATCTCCCATCCAATCATCAAGATTTTTCTTGAAGAGTGCTAATGAGGAGCTTTGTTTAATATAGATAGGTAGTTAGTTCCAGAGTATGGGACGTCCCTGAGACAGGAAACTATCCCTCCAGCATGTTCTGTTTATTGTGGTGACAAGGTTTAGGTCCCTAGAGTGTGTAGCTCGGAGGGATTGGGATTTCTTTACGTGGAGCATGTCCAACAGCTTTGAGTTTGACATAGCTTTGTATGTTAGGCAGAGATCACCTCTGAGTAGGCGATATGCGACAGAGTAAAGCTGGAGTTTTTTGAGACGGTCTGCGTAGGACGTCT